>NW_026970127.1:300000-454947 GCF_028390025.1 Pseudophryne corroboree | reverse complement strand
AAAATTCAGGGCTATGTCGTGTAGATGATGGCCTAACAGGAGGCTTTAAAATTTTCTTTCTAGTGACCTTCGTTTGGGAGAAAAATGCAAAGGTACAAGACAGCTTTTCCTTGCCAATATCTCTCTTTTGCAAAGAGCTGCGCATTGGAAAATTCAGGGCTATGTCGTGTAGATGATGGCCTAACAGGAGGCTTTAAAATTTTCTTTCTAGTGACCTTCGTTTGGGAGAAAAATGCAAAGGTACAAGACAGCTTTTCCTTGCCAATATCTCTCTTTTACAAAGAGCTACGCATTGGAAAATTCAGGGCTATGTCGTGTAGATGATGGCCTAACAGGAGGCTTTAAAATTTTCTTTCTAGTGTCCTTCGTTTGGGAGAAAAATGCAATTATACAAGACAGCTTTTCCTTGCCAATATCTCTCTTTTGCAAAGAGCTACGCATTGGAAAATTCAGGGCTATGTCGTGTAGATGATGGCCTAACAGGAGGCTTTAAAATTTTCTTTCTAGTGTCCTTCGTTTGGGAGAAAAATGCAAAGGTACAAGACAGCTTTTCCTTGCCAATATCTCTCTTTTGCAAAGAGCTACGCATTGGAAAATTCAGGGCTATGTCGTGTAGATGATGGCCTAACAGGAGGCTTTAAATTTTTCTTTCTAGTGACCTTCGTTTGGGAGAAAAATGCAAAGGTACAAGACAGCTTTTCCTTGCCAATATCTCACTTTTGCAAAGAGCTGCGCATTGGAAAATTCAGGGCTATGTCGTGTAGATGATGGCCTAACAGGAGGCTTTAAAATTTTCTTTCTAGTGACCTTCGTTTGGGAGAAAAATGCAAAGGTACACGACAGCTTTTCCTTGCCAATATCTCTCTTTTGCAAAGAGCTGCGCATTGGAAAATTCAGGGCTATGTCGTGTAGATGATGGCCTAACAGGAGGCTTTAAAATTTTCTTTCTAGTGTCCTTCGTTTGGGAGAAAAATGCAATGGTACAAGACAGCTTTTCCTTGCCAATATCTCTCTTTTGCAAAGAGCTACGCATTGGAAAATTCAGGGCTATGTCGTGTAGATGATGGCCTAACAGGAGGCTTTAAAATTTTCTTTCTAGTGTCCTTCGTTTGGGAGAAAAATGCAATGGTACAAGACAGCTTTTCCTTGCCAATATCTCTCTTTTGCAAAGAGCTACGCATTGGAAAATTCAGGGCTATGTCGTGTAGATGATGGCCTAACAGGAGGCTTTAACATTTTCTTTCTAGTGACCTTCGTTTGGGAGAAAAATGCAAAGGTACAAGACAGCTTTTCCTTGCCAATATCTCTCTTTTGCAAAGAGCTGCGCATTGGAAAATTCAGGGCTATGTCGTGTAGATGATGGCCTAACAGGAGGCTTTAAAATTTTCTTTCTAGTGTCCTTCGTTTGGGAGAAAAATGCAATGGTACAAGACAGCTTTTCCTTGCCAATATCTCTCTTTTGCAAAGAGCTACGCATTGGAAAATTCAGGGCTATGTCGTGTAGATGATGGCCTAACAGGAGGCTTTAAAATTTTCTTTCTAGTGTCCTTCGTTTGGGAGAAAAATGCAATGGTACAAGACAGCTTTTCCTTGCCAATATCTCTCTTTTGCAAAGAGCTACGCATTGGAAAATTCAGGGCTATGTCGTGTAGATGATGGCCTAACAGGAGGCTTTAACATTTTCTTTCTAGTGACCTTCGTTTGGGAGAAAAATGCAAAGGTACAATACAGCTTTTCCTTGCCAATATCTCTCTTTTGCAAAGAGCTGCGCATTGGAAAATTCAGGGCTATGTCGTGTAGATGATGGCCTAACAGGAGGCTTTAAAATTTTCTTTCTAGTGTCCTTCGTTTGGGAGAAAAATGCAATGGTACAAGAAAGCTTTTCCTTGCCAATATCTCTCTTTTGCAAAGAGCTGCGCATTGGAAAATTCAGGGCTATGTCGTGTAGATGATGGCCTAACAGGAGGCTTTAAAATTTTCTTTCTAGTGTCCTTCGTTTGGGAGAAAAATGCAAAGGAACAAGACAGCTTTTCCTTGCCAATATCTCTCGTTTGCAAAGAGCTGCGCATTGGAAAATTCAGGGCTATGTCGTGTAGATGATGGCCTAACAGGAGGCTTTAAAATTTTCTTTCTAGTGTCCTTCGTTTGGGAGAAAAATGCAAAGGTACAAGACAGCTTTTCCTTGCCAATATCTCTCTTTTGCAAAGAGCTACGCATTGGAAAATTCAGGGCTATGTCGTGTAGATAATGGCTTAACAGGAGGCTTTAAAATTTTCATTCTAATGACCTTCGTTTGGGAGAAAAATGCAAAGGTACAAGACAGCTTTTCCTTGCCAATATCTCTCTTTTGCAAAGAGCAGCGCATTGGAAAATTCAGGGCTATATCGTGTAGATGATGGCCTAACAGGAGGCTTTAAAATTTTAATTCTAGTGTCCTTCGTTTGGGAGAAAAATGCAAAGGTACAAGACAGCTTTTCCTTGCCAATATCTCTCTTTTGCAAAGAGCTGCGCATTGGAAAATTCATGGCTATGCCGTGTAGATGATGGTCTAACAGGAGGCTTTAAAATTTTCTTTCTAGTGTCCTTCGTTTGGGAGAAAAATGCAATGGTACAAGACAGCTTTACCTTGCCAATATCTCTCTTTTGCAAAGAGCTGCGCATTGGAAAATTCAGGGCTATGTCGTGTAGATGATGGCCTAACGGGAGGCTTTAACATTTTCTTTCTAGTGACCTTCGTTTGGGAGAAAAATGCAAAGGTACAAGACAGCTTTTCCTTGCCAATATCTCTCTTTTGCAAAGAGCTGCGCATTGGAAAATTCAGGGCTATGTCGTGTAGATGATGGCATAACAGGAGGCTTTAAAATTTTAATTCTAGTGTCCTTCGTTTGGGAGAAAAATGCAAAGGTACAAGACAGCTTTTCCTTGCCAATATCTCTCTTTTGCAAAGAGCTGCGCATTGGAAAATTCAGGTCTATGTCGTGTAGATGATGGCCTAACAGGAGGCTTTAAAATTTTCTTTCTAGTGTCCTTCGTTTGGGAGAAAAATGCAATGGTACAAGACAGCTTTTCCTTGCCAATATCTCTCTTTTGCAAAGAGCTGCGCATTGGAAAATTCAGGGCTATTTCGTGTAGATGATGGCCTAACAGGAGGCTTTAAAATTTTCTTTCTAGTGTCCTTCGTTTGGGAGAAAAATGCAAAGGTACAAGACAGCTTTTCCTTGCCAATATCTCTCTTTTGCAAAGAGCTACGCATTGGAAAATTCAGGGCTATGTCGTGTAGATGATGGCCTAACAGGAGGCTTTAAAATTTTCTTTCTAGTGACCTTCGTTTGGGAGAAAAATGCAAAGGTACAAGACAGCTTTTCCTTGCCAATATCTCTCTTTTGCAAAGAGCTACGCATTGGAAAATTCAGGGCTATGTCGTGTAGATGATGGCCTAACAGGAGGCTTTAAAATTTTCTTTCTAGTGACCTTCGTTTGGGAGAAAAATGCAAAGGTACAAGACAGCTTTTCCTTGCCAATATCTCTCTTTTGCAAAGAGCTGCGCATTGGAAAATTCAGGGCTATATCGTGTAGATGATGGCCTAACAGGAGGCTTTAAAATTTTCTTTCTAGTGACCTTCGTTTGGGAGAAAAATGCAAAGGTACAAGACAGCTTTTCCTTGCCAATATCTCTCTTTTGCAAAGAGCTACGCATTGGAAAATTCAGGGCTATGTCGTGTAGATGATGGCCTAACAGGAGGCTTTAAAATTTTCTTTCTAGTGTCCTTCGTTTGGGAGAAAAATGCAAAGGTACAAGACAGCTTTTCCTTGCCAATATCTCTCTTTTGCAAAGAGCTACGCATTGGAAAATTCAGGGCTATGTCGTGTAGATGATGGCCTAACAGGAGGCTATAAAATTTTCTTTCTAGTGACCTTCGTTTGGGAGAAAAATGCAAAGGTACAAGACAGCTTTTCCTTGCCAATATCTCACTTTTGCACAGAGCTGCGCATTGGAAAATTCAGGGCTATGTCGTGTAGATGATGGCCTAACAGGAGGCTTTAAAATTTTCTTTCTAGTGACCTTCGTTTGGGAGAAAAATGCAAAGGTACAAGACAGCTTTTCCTTGCCAATATCTCTCTTTTGCAAAGAGCTACGCATTGGAAAATTCAGGGCTATGTCGTGTAGATGATGGCCTAACAGGAGGCTTTAAAATTTTCTTTCTAGTGACCTTCGTTTGGGAGAAAAATGCAAAGGTACAAGACAGCTTTTCCTTGCCAATATCTCTCTTTTGCAAAGAGCTGCGCATTGGAAAATTCAGGGCTATGTCGTGTAGATGATGGCCTAACAGGAGGCTTTAAAATTTTCTTTCTAGTGACCTTCGTTTGGGAGAAAAATGCAAAGGTACAAGACAGCTTTTCCTTGCCAATATCTCTCTTTTGCAAAGAGCTGCGCATTGGAAAATTCAGGGCTATGTCGTGTAGATGATGGCCTAACAGGAGGCTTTAAAATTTTCTTTCTAGTGTCCTTCGTTTGGGAGAAAAATGCAATGGTACAAGACAGCTTTTCCTTGCCAATATCTCTCTTTTGCAAAGAGCTGCGCATTGGAAAATTCAGGGCTATATCGTGTAGATGATGGCCTAACAGGAGGCTTTAAAATTTTCTTTCTAGTGACCTTCGTTTGGGAGAAAAATGCAAATGTACAAGACAGCTTTTCCTTGCCAATATCTCTCTTTTGCAAAGAGCTGCGTATTGGAAAATTCAGGGCTATGTCGTGTAGATGATGGCCTAACAGGAGGCTTTAAAATTTTCTTTCTAGTGTCCTTCGTTTGGGAGAAAAATGCAATGGTACAAGACAGCTTTTCCTTGCCAATATCTCTCTTTTGCAAAGAGCTACGCATTGGAAAATTCAGGGCTATGTCGTGTAGATGATGGCCTAACAGGAGGCTTTAAAATTTTCTTTCTAGTGACCTTCGTTTGGGAGAAAAATGCAAAGGTACAAGACAGCTTTTCCTTGCCAATATCTCTCTTTTGCAAAGAGCTACGCATTGGAAAATTCAGGGCTATGTCGTGTAGATGATGGCCTAACAGGAGGCTTTAAAATTTTCTTTCTAGTGTCCTTCGTTTGGGAGAAAAATGCAAAGGTACAAGACAGCTTTTCCTTGCCAATATCTCTCTTTTGCAAAGAGCTACGCATTGGAAAATTCAGGGCTATGTCGTGTAGATGATGGCCTAACAGGAGGCTATAAAATTTTCTTTCTAGTGACCTTCGTTTGGGAGAAAAATGCAAAGGTACAAGACAGCTTTTCCTTGCCAATATCTCACTTTTGCAAAGAGCTGCGCATTGGAAAATTCAGGGCTATGTCGTGTAGATGATGGCCTAACAGGAGGCTTTAAAATTTTCTTTCTAGTGACCTTCGTTTGGGAGAAAAATGCAAAGGTACAAGACAGCTTTTCCTTGCCAATATCTCTCTTTTGCAAAGAGCTACGCATTGGAAAATTCAGGGCTATGTCGTGTAGATGATGGCCTAACAGGAGGCTTTAAAATTTTCTTTCTAGTGACCTTCGTTTGGGAGAAAAATGCAAAGGTACAAGACAGCTTTTCCTTGCCAATATCTCTCTTTTGCAAAGAGCTGCGCATTGGAAAATTCAGGGCTATATCGTGTAGATGATGGCCTAACAGGAGGCTTTAAAATTTTCTTTCTAGTGACCTTCGTTTGGGAGAAAAATGCAAAGGTACAAGACAGCTTTTCCTTGCCAATATCTCTCTTTTGCAAAGAGCTGCGCATTGGAAAATTCAGGGCTATGTCGTGTAGATGATGGCCTAACAGGAGGCTTTAAAATTTTCTTTCTAGTGTCCTTCGTTTGGGAGAAAAATGCAATGGTACAAGACAGCTTTTCCTTGCCAATATCTCTCTTTTGCAAAGAGCTACGCATTGGAAAATTCAGGGCTATTGTCGTGTAGATGATGGCCTAACAGGAGGCTTTAAAATTTTCTTTCTAGTGACCTTCGTTTGGGAGAAAAATGCAAAGGTACAAGACAGCTTTTCCTTGCCAATATCTCTCTTTTGCAAAGAGCTGCGCATTGGAAAATTCAGGGCTATGTCGTGTAGATGATGGCCTAACAGGAGGCTTTAAAATTTTCTTTCTAGTGACCTTCGTTTGGGAGAAAAATGCAAAGGTACAAGACAGCTTTTCCTTGCCAATATCTCTCTTTTACAAAGAGCTACGCATTGGAAAATTCAGGGCTATGTCGTGTAGATGATGGCCTAACAGGAGGCTTTAAAATTTTCTTTCTAGTGTCCTTCGTTTGGGAGAAAAATGCAATGGTACAAGACAGCTTTTCCTTGCCAATATCTCTCTTTTGCAAAGAGCTACGCATTGGAAAATTCAGGGCTATGTCGTGTAGATGATGGCCTAACAGGAGGCTTTAAAATTTTCTTTCTAGTGACCTTCGTTTGGGAGAAAAATGCAAAGGTACAAGACAGCTTTTCCTTGCCAATATCTCTCTTTTGCAAAGAGCTACGCATTGGAAAATTCAGGGCTATGTCGTGTAGATGATGGCCTAACAGGAGGCTTTAAAATTTTCTTTCTAGTGACCTTCGTTTGGGAGAAAAATGCAAAGGTACAAGACAGCTTTTCCTTGCCAATATCTCTCTTTTGCAAAGAGCTGCGCATTGGAAAATTCAGGGCTATATCGTGTAGATGATGGCCTAACAGGAGGCTTTAAAATTTTCTTTCTAGTGACCTTCGTTTGGGAGAAAAATGCAAAGGTACAAGACAGCTTTTCCTTGCCAATATCTCTCTTTTGCAAAGAGCTGCGCATTGGAAAATTCAGGGCTATGTCGTGTAGATGATGGCCTAACAGGAGGCTTTAAAATTTTCTTTCTAGTGTCCTTCGTTTGGGAGAAAAATGCAATGGTACAAGACAGCTTTTCCTTGCCAATATCTCTCTTTTGCAAAGAGCTACGCATTGGAAAATTCAGGGCTATGTCGTGTAGATGATGGCCTAACAGGAGGCTTTAAAATTTTCTTTCTAGTGACCTTCGTTTGGGAGAAAAATGCAAAGGTACAAGACAGCTTTTCCTTGCCAATATCTCTCTTTTGCAAAGAGCTGCGCATTGGAAAATTCAGGGCTATGTCGTGTAGATGATGGCCTAACAGGAGGCTTTAAAATTTTCTTTCTAGTGACCTTCGTTTGGGAGAAAAATGCAAAGGTACAAGACAGCTTTTCCTTGCCAATATCTCTCTTTTACAAAGAGCTACGCATTGGAAAATTCAGGGCTATGTCGTGTAGATGATGGCCTAACAGGAGGCTTTAAAATTTTCTTTCTAGTGTCCTTCGTTTGGGAGAAAAATGCAATGGTACAAGACAGCTTTTCCTTGCCAATATCTCTCTTTTGCAAAGAGCTACGCATTGGAAAATTCAGGGCTATGTCGTGTAGATGATGGCCTAACAGGAGGCTTTAAAATTTTCTTTCTAGTGTCCTTCGTTTGGGAGAAAAATGCAAAGGTACAAGACAGCTTTTCCTTGCCAATATCTCTCTTTTGCAAAGAGCTACGCATTGGAAAATTCAGGGCTATGTCGTGTAGATGATGGCCTAACAGGAGGCTATAAAATTTTCTTTCTAGTGACCTTCGTTTGGGAGAAAAATGCAAAGGTACAAGACAGCTTTTCCTTGCCAATATCTCACTTTTGCAAAGAGCTGCGCATTGGAAAATTCAGGGCTATGTCGTGTAGATGATGGCCTAACAGGAGGCTTTAAAATTTTCTTTCTAGTGACCTTCGTTTGGGAGAAAAATGCAAAGGTACAAGACAGCTTTTCCTTGCCAATATCTCTCTTTTGCAAAGAGCTGCGCATTGGAAAATTCAGGGCTATATCGTGTAGATGATGGCCTAACAGGAGGCTTTAAAATTTTCTTTCTAGTGACCTTCGTTTGGGAGAAAAATGCAAAGGTACAAGACAGCTTTTCCTTGCCAATATCTCTCTTTTGCAAAGAGCTGCGCATTGGAAAATTCAGGGCTATGTCGTGTAGATGATGGCCTAACAGGAGGCTTTAAAATTTTCTTTCTAGTGTCCTTCGTTTGGGAGAAAAATGCAATGGTACAAGACAGCTTTTCCTTGCCAATATCTCTCTTTTGCAAAGAGCTACGCATTGGAAAATTCAGGGCTATGTCGTGTAGATGATGGCCTAACAGGAGGCTTTAAAATTTTCTTTCTAGTGACCTTCGTTTGGGAGAAAAATGCAAAGGTACAAGACAGCTTTTCCTTGCCAATATCTCTCTTTTGCAAAGAGCTGCGCATTGGAAAATTCAGGGCTATGTCGTGTAGATGATGGCCTAACAGGAGGCTTTAAAATTTTCTTTCTAGTGACCTTCGTTTGGGAGAAAAATGCAAAGGTACAAGACAGCTTTTCCTTGCCAATATCTCTCTTTTACAAAGAGCTACGCATTGGAAAATTCAGGGCTATGTCGTGTAGATGATGGCCTAACAGGAGGCTTTAAAATTTTCTTTCTAGTGTCCTTCGTTTGGGAGAAAAATGCAATGGTACAAGACAGCTTTTCCTTGCCAATATCTCTCTTTTGCAAAGAGCTACGCATTGGAAAATTCAGGGCTATGTCGTGTAGATGATGGCCTAACAGGAGGCTTTAAAATTTTCTTTCTAGTGTCCTTCGTTTGGGAGAAAAATGCAAAGGTACAAGACAGCTTTTCCTTGCCAATATCTCTCTTTTGCAAAGAGCTACGCATTGGAAAATTCAGGGCTATGTCGTGTAGATGATGGCCTAACAGGAGGCTATAAAATTTTCTTTCTAGTGACCTTCGTTTGGGAGAAAAATGCAAAGGTACAAGACAGCTTTTCCTTGCCAATATCTCACTTTTGCAAAGAGCTGCGCATTGGAAAATTCAGGGCTATGTCGTGTAGATGATGGCCTAACAGGAGGCTTTAAAATTTTCTTTCTAGTGACCTTCGTTTGGGAGAAAAATGCAAAGGTACAAGACAGCTTTTCCTTGCCAATATCTCTCTTTTGCAAAGAGCTGCGCATTGGAAAATTCAGGGCTATGTCGTGTAGATGATGGCCTAACAGGAGGCTTTAAAATTTTCTTTCTAGTGACCTTCGTTTGGGAGAAAAATGCAAAGGTACAAGACAGCTTTTCCTTGCCAATATCTCTCTTTTGCAAAGAGCTGCGCATTGGAAAATTCAGGGCTATGTCGTGTAGATGATGGCCTAACAGGAGGCTTTAAAATTTTCTTTCTAGTGTCCTTCGTTTGGGAGAAAAATGCAATGGTACAAGACAGCTTTTCCTTGCCAATATCTCTCTTTTGCAAAGAGCTGCGCATTGGAAAATTCAGGGCTATATCGTGTAGATGATGGCCTAACAGGAGGCTTTAAAATTTTCTTTCTAGTGACCTTCGTTTGGGAGAAAAATGCAAAGGTACAAGACAGCTTTTCCTTGCCAATATCTCTCTTTTGCAAAGAGCTGCGCATTGGAAAATTCAGGGCTATGTCGTGTAGATGATGGCCTAACAGGAGGCTTTAAAATTTTCTTTCTAGTGTCCTTCGTTTGGGAGAAAAATGCAATGGTACAAGACAGCTTTTCCTTGCCAATATCTCTCTTTTGCAAAGAGCTACGCATTGGAAAATTCAGGGCTATGTCGTGTAGATGATGGCCTAACAGGAGGCTTTAAAATTTTCTTTCTAGTGACCTTCGTTTGGGAGAAAAATGCAAAGGTACAAGACAGCTTTTCCTTGCCAATATCTCTCTTTTGCAAAGAGCTGCGCATTGGAAAATTCAGGGCTATGTCGTGTAGATGATGGCCTAACAGGAGGCTTTAAAATTTTCTTTCTAGTGACCTTCGTTTGGGAGAAAAATGCAAAGGTACAAGACAGCTTTTCCTTGCCAATATCTCTCTTTTACAAAGAGCTACGCATTGGAAAATTCAGGGCTATGTCGTGTAGATGATGGCCTAACAGGAGGCTTTAAAATTTTCTTTCTAGTGTCCTTCGTTTGGGAGAAAAATGCAATGGTACAAGACAGCTTTTCCTTGCCAATATCTCTCTTTTGCAAAGAGCTACGCATTGGAAAATTCAGGGCTATGTCGTGTAGATGATGGCCTAACAGGAGGCTTTAAAATTTTCTTTCTAGTGTCCTTCGTTTGGGAGAAAAATGCAAAGGTACAAGACAGCTTTTCCTTGCCAATATCTCTCTTTTGCAAAGAGCTACGCATTGGAAAATTCAGGGCTATGTCGTGTAGATGATGGCCTAACAGGAGGCTATAAAATTTTCTTTCTAGTGACCTTCGTTTGGGAGAAAAATGCAAAGGTACAAGACAGCTTTTCCTTGCCAATATCTCACTTTTGCAAAGAGCTGCGCATTGGAAAATTCAGGGCTATGTCGTGTAGATGATGGCCTAACAGGAGGCTTTAAAATTTTCTTTCTAGTGACCTTCGTTTGGGAGAAAAATGCAAAGGTACAAGACAGCTTTTCCTTGCCAATATCTCTCTTTTGCAAAGAGCTGCGCATTGGAAAATTCAGGGCTATGTCGTGTAGATGATGGCCTAACAGGAGGCTTTAAAATTTTCTTTCTAGTGACCTTCGTTTGGGAGAAAAATGCAAAGGTACAAGACAGCTTTTCCTTGCCAATATCTCTCTTTTGCAAAGAGCTGCGCATTGGAAAATTCAGGGCTATGTCGTGTAGATGATGGCCTAACAGGAGGCTTTAAAATTTTCTTTCTAGTGACCTTCGTTTGGGAGAAAAATGCAAAGGTACAAGACAGCTTTTCCTTGCCAATATCTCTCTTTTGCAAAGAGCTACGCATTGGAAAATTCAGGGCTATGTCGTGTAGATGATGGCCTAACAGGAGGCTATAAAATTTTCTTTCTAGTGACCTTCGTTTGGGAGAAAAATGCAAAGGTACAAGACAGCTTTTCCTTGCCAATATCTCACTTTTGCAAAGAGCTGCGCATTGGAAAATTCAGGGCTATGTCGTGTAGATGATGGCCTAACAGGAGGCTTTAAAATTTTCTTTCTAGTGTCCTTTGTTTGGGAGAAAAATGCAATGGTACAAGACAGCTTTTCCTTGCCAATATCTCTCTTTTGCAAAGAGCTACGCATTGGAAAATTCAGGGCTATGTCGTGTAGATGATGGCCTAACAGGAGGCTTTAAAATTTTCTTTCTAGTGTCCTTCGTTTGGGAGAAAAATGCAAAGGTACAAGACAGCTTTTCCTTGCCAATATCTCTCTTTTGCAAAGAGCTACGCATTGGAAAATTCAGGGCTATGTCGTGTAGATGATGGCCTAACAGGAGGCTATAAAATTTTCTTTCTAGTGACCTTCGTTTGGGAGAAAAATGCAAAGGTACAAGACAGCTTTTCCTTGCCAATATCTCACTTTTGCAAAGAGCTGCGCATTGGAAAATTCAGGGCTATGTCGTGTAGATGATGGCCTAACAGGAGGCTTTAAAATTTTCTTTCTAGTGACCTTCGTTTGGGAGAAAAATGCAAAGGTACAAGACAGCTTTTCCTTGCCAATATCTCTCTTTTGCAAAGAGCTACGCATTGGAAAATTCAGGGCTATGTCGTGTAGATGATGGCCTAACAGGAGGCTTTAAAATTTTCTTTCTAGTGACCTTCGTTTGGGAGAAAAATGCAAAGGTACAAGACAGCTTTTCCTTGCCAATATCTCTCTTTTGCAAAGAGCTGCGCATTGGAAAATTCAGGGCTATATCGTGTAGATGATGGCCTAACAGGAGGCTTTAAAATTTTCTTTCTAGTGACCTTCGTTTGGGAGAAAAATGCAAAGGTACAAGACAGCTTTTCCTTGCCAATATCTCTCTTTTGCAAAGAGCTGCGCATTGGAAAATTCAGGGCTATGTCGTGTAGATGATGGCCTAACAGGAGGCTTTAAAATTTTCTTTCTAGTGTCCTTCGTTTGGGAGAAAAATGCAATGGTACAAGACAGCTTTTCCTTGCCAATATCTCTCTTTTGCAAAGAGCTACGCATTGGAAAATTCAGGGCTATTGTCGTGTAGATGATGGCCTAACAGGAGGCTTTAAAATTTTCTTTCTAGTGACCTTCGTTTGGGAGAAAAATGCAAAGGTACAAGACAGCTTTTCCTTGCCAATATCTCTCTTTTGCAAAGAGCTGCGCATTGGAAAATTCAGGGCTATGTCGTGTAGATGATGGCCTAACAGGAGGCTTTAAAATTTTCTTTCTAGTGACCTTCGTTTGGGAGAAAAATGCAAAGGTACAAGACAGCTTTTCCTTGCCAATATCTCTCTTTTACAAAGAGCTACGCATTGGAAAATTCAGGGCTATGTCGTGTAGATGATGGCCTAACAGGAGGCTTTAAAATTTTCTTTCTAGTGTCCTTCGTTTGGGAGAAAAATGCAATGGTACAAGACAGCTTTTCCTTGCCAATATCTCTCTTTTGCAAAGAGCTACGCATTGGAAAATTCAGGGCTATGTCGTGTAGATGATGGCCTAACAGGAGGCTTTAAAATTTTCTTTCTAGTGACCTTCGTTTGGGAGAAAAATGCAAAGGTACAAGACAGCTTTTCCTTGCCAATATCTCTCTTTTGCAAAGAGCTACGCATTGGAAAATTCAGGGCTATGTCGTGTAGATGATGGCCTAACAGGAGGCTTTAAAATTTTCTTTCTAGTGACCTTCGTTTGGGAGAAAAATGCAAAGGTACAAGACAGCTTTTCCTTGCCAATATCTCTCTTTTGCAAAGAGCTGCGCATTGGAAAATTCAGGGCTATATCGTGTAGATGATGGCCTAACAGGAGGCTTTAAAATTTTCTTTCTAGTGACCTTCGTTTGGGAGAAAAATGCAAAGGTACAAGACAGCTTTTCCTTGCCAATATCTCTCTTTTGCAAAGAGCTGCGCATTGGAAAATTCAGGGCTATGTCGTGTAGATGATGGCCTAACAGGAGGCTTTAAAATTTTCTTTCTAGTGTCCTTCGTTTGGGAGAAAAATGCAATGGTACAAGACAGCTTTTCCTTGCCAATATCTCTCTTTTGCAAAGAGCTACGCATTGGAAAATTCAGGGCTATGTCGTGTAGATGATGGCCTAACAGGAGGCTTTAAAATTTTCTTTCTAGTGACCTTCGTTTGGGAGAAAAATGCAAAGGTACAAGACAGCTTTTCCTTGCCAATATCTCTCTTTTGCAAAGAGCTGCGCATTGGAAAATTCAGGGCTATGTCGTGTAGATGATGGCCTAACAGGAGGCTTTAAAATTTTCTTTCTAGTGACCTTCGTTTGGGAGAAAAATGCAAAGGTACAAGACAGCTTTTCCTTGCCAATATCTCTCTTTTACAAAGAGCTACGCATTGGAAAATTCAGGGCTATGTCGTGTAGATGATGGCCTAACAGGAGGCTTTAAAATTTTCTTTCTAGTGTCCTTCGTTTGGGAGAAAAATGCAATGGTACAAGACAGCTTTTCCTTGCCAATATCTCTCTTTTGCAAAGAGCTACGCATTGGAAAATTCAGGGCTATGTCGTGTAGATGATGGCCTAACAGGAGGCTTTAAAATTTTCTTTCTAGTGTCCTTCGTTTGGGAGAAAAATGCAAAGGTACAAGACAGCTTTTCCTTGCCAATATCTCTCTTTTGCAAAGAGCTACGCATTGGAAAATTCAGGGCTATGTCGTGTAGATGATGGCCTAACAGGAGGCTATAAAATTTTCTTTCTAGTGACCTTCGTTTGGGAGAAAAATGCAAAGGTACAAGACAGCTTTTCCTTGCCAATATCTCACTTTTGCAAAGAGCTGCGCATTGGAAAATTCAGGGCTATGTCGTGTAGATGATGGCCTAACAGGAGGCTTTAAAATTTTCTTTCTAGTGACCTTCGTTTGGGAGAAAAATGCAAAGGTACAAGACAGCTTTTCCTTGCCAATATCTCTCTTTTGCAAAGAGCTGCGCATTGGAAAATTCAGGGCTATATCGTGTAGATGATGGCCTAACAGGAGGCTTTAAAATTTTCTTTCTAGTGACCTTCGTTTGGGAGAAAAATGCAAAGGTACAAGACAGCTTTTCCTTGCCAATATCTCTCTTTTGCAAAGAGCTGCGCATTGGAAAATTCAGGGCTATGTCGTGTAGATGATGGCCTAACAGGAGGCTTTAAAATTTTCTTTCTAGTGTCCTTCGTTTGGGAGAAAAATGCAATGGTACAAGACAGCTTTTCCTTGCCAATATCTCTCTTTTGCAAAGAGCTACGCATTGGAAAATTCAGGGCTATGTCGTGTAGATGATGGCCTAACAGGAGGCTTTAAAATTTTCTTTCTAGTGACCTTCGTTTGGGAGAAAAATGCAAAGGTACAAGACAGCTTTTCCTTGCCAATATCTCTCTTTTGCAAAGAGCTGCGCATTGGAAAATTCAGGGCTATGTCGTGTAGATGATGGCCTAACAGGAGGCTTTAAAATTTTCTTTCTAGTGACCTTCGTTTGGGAGAAAAATGCAAAGGTACAAGACAGCTTTTCCTTGCCAATATCTCTCTTTTACAAAGAGCTACGCATTGGAAAATTCAGGGCTATGTCGTGTAGATGATGGCCTAACAGGAGGCTTTAAAATTTTCTTTCTAGTGTCCTTCGTTTGGGAGAAAAATGCAATGGTACAAGACAGCTTTTCCTTGCCAATATCTCTCTTTTGCAAAGAGCTACGCATTGGAAAATTCAGGGCTATGTCGTGTAGATGATGGCCTAACAGGAGGCTTTAAAATTTTCTTTCTAGTGTCCTTCGTTTGGGAGAAAAATGCAAAGGTACAAGACAGCTTTTCCTTGCCAATATCTCTCTTTTGCAAAGAGCTACGCATTGGAAAATTCAGGGCTATGTCGTGTAGATGATGGCCTAACAGGAGGCTATAAAATTTTCTTTCTAGTGACCTTCGTTTGGGAGAAAAATGCAAAGGTACAAGACAGCTTTTCCTTGCCAATATCTCACTTTTGCAAAGAGCTGCGCATTGGAAAATTCAGGGCTATGTCGTGTAGATGATGGCCTAACAGGAGGCTTTAAAATTTTCTTTCTAGTGACCTTCGTTTGGGAGAAAAATGCAAAGGTACAAGACAGCTTTTCCTTGCCAATATCTCTCTTTTGCAAAGAGCTGCGCATTGGAAAATTCAGGGCTATGTCGTGTAGATGATGGCCTAACAGGAGGCTTTAAAATTTTCTTTCTAGTGACCTTCGTTTGGGAGAAAAATGCAAAGGTACAAGACAGCTTTTCCTTGCCAATATCTCTCTTTTGCAAAGAGCTGCGCATTGGAAAATTCAGGGCTATGTCGTGTAGATGATGGCCTAACAGGAGGCTTTAAAATTTTCTTTCTAGTGTCCTTCGTTTGGGAGAAAAATGCAATGGTACAAGACAGCTTTTCCTTGCCAATATCTCTCTTTTGCAAAGAGCTGCGCATTGGAAAATTCAGGGCTATATCGTGTAGATGATGGCCTAACAGGAGGCTTTAAAATTTTCTTTCTAGTGACCTTCGTTTGGGAGAAAAATGCAAAGGTACAAGACAGCTTTTCCTTGCCAATATCTCTCTTTTGCAAAGAGCTGCGCATTGGAAAATTCAGGGCTATGTCGTGTAGATGATGGCCTAACAGGAGGCTTTAAAATTTTCTTTCTAGTGTCCTTCGTTTGGGAGAAAAATGCAATGGTACAAGACAGCTTTTCCTTGCCAATATCTCTCTTTTGCAAAGAGCTACGCATTGGAAAATTCAGGGCTATGTCGTGTAGATGATGGCCTAACAGGAGGCTTTAAAATTTTCTTTCTAGTGACCTTCGTTTGGGAGAAAAATGCAAAGGTACAAGACAGCTTTTCCTTGCCAATATCTCTCTTTTGCAAAGAGCTGCGCATTGGAAAATTCAGGGCTATGTCGTGTAGATGATGGCCTAACAGGAGGCTTTAAAATTTTCTTTCTAGTGACCTTCGTTTGGGAGAAAAATGCAAAGGTACAAGACAGCTTTTCCTTGCCAATATCTCTCTTTTACAAAGAGCTACGCATTGGAAAATTCAGGGCTATGTCGTGTAGATGATGGCCTAACAGGAGGCTTTAAAATTTTCTTTCTAGTGTCCTTCGTTTGGGAGAAAAATGCAATGGTACAAGACAGCTTTTCCTTGCCAATATCTCTCTTTTGCAAAGAGCTGCGCATTGGAAAATTCAGGGCTATATCGTGTAGATGATGGCCTAACAGGAGGCTTTAAAATTTTCTTTCTAGTGACCTTCGTTTGGGAGAAAAATGCAAAGGTACAAGACAGCTTTTCCTTGCCAATATCTCTCTTTTGCAAAGAGCTGCGCATTGGAAAATTCAGGGCTATGTCGTGTAGATGATGGCCTAACAGGAGGCTTTAAAATTTTCTTTCTAGTGTCCTTCGTTTGGGAGAAAAATGCAATGGTACAAGACAGCTTTTCCTTGCCAATATCTCTCTTTTGCAAAGAGCTACGCATTGGAAAATTCAGGGCTATGTCGTGTAGATGATGGCCTAACAGGAGGCTTTAAAATTTTCTTTCTAGTGACCTTCGTTTGGGAGAAAAATGCAAAGGTACAAGACAGCTTTTCCTTGCCAATATCTCTCTTTTGCAAAGAGCTGCGCATTGGAAAATTCAGGGCTATGTCGTGTAGATGATGGCCTAACAGGAGGCTTTAAAATTTTCTTTCTAGTGACCTTCGTTTGGGAGAAAAATGCAAAGGTACAAGACAGCTTTTCCTTGCCAATATCTCTCTTTTACAAAGAGCTACGCATTGGAAAATTCAGGGCTATGTCGTGTAGATGATGGCCTAACAGGAGGCTTTAAAATTTTCTTTCTAGTGTCCTTCGTTTGGGAGAAAAATGCAATGGTACAAGACAGCTTTTCCTTGCCAATATCTCTCTTTTGCAAAGAGCTACGCATTGGAAAATTCAGGGCTATGTCGTGTAGATGATGGCCTAACAGGAGGCTTTAAAATTTTCTTTCTAGTGTCCTTCGTTTGGGAGAAAAATGCAAAGGTACAAGACAGCTTTTCCTTGCCAATATCTCTCTTTTGCAAAGAGCTACGCATTGGAAAATTCAGGGCTATGTCGTGTAGATGATGGCCTAACAGGAGGCTATAAAATTTTCTTTCTAGTGACCTTCGTTTGGGAGAAAAATGCAAAGGTACAAGACAGCTTTTCCTTGCCAATATCTCACTTTTGCAAAGAGCTGCGCATTGGAAAATTCAGGGCTATGTCGTGTAGATGATGGCCTAACAGGAGGCTTTAAAATTTTCTTTCTAGTGACCTTCGTTTGGGAGAAAAATGCAAAGGTACAAGACAGCTTTTCCTTGCCAATATCTCTCTTTTGCAAAGAGCTGCGCATTGGAAAATTCAGGGCTATGTCGTGTAGATGATGGCCTAACAGGAGGCTTTAAAATTTTCTTTCTAGTGACCTTCGTTTGGGAGAAAAATGCAAAGGTACAAGACAGCTTTTCCTTGCCAATATCTCTCTTTTGCAAAGAGCTGCGCATTGGAAAATTCAGGGCTATGTCGTGTAGATGATGGCCTAACAGGAGGCTTTAAAATTTTCTTTCTAGTGTCCTTCGTTTGGGAGAAAAATGCAATGGTACAAGACAGCTTTTCCTTGCCAATATCTCTCTTTTGCAAAGAGCTGCGCATTGGAAAATTCAGGGCTATATCGTGTAGATGATGGCCTAAACAGGAGGCTTTAAAATTTTCTTTCTAGTGACCTTCGTTTGGGAGAAAAATGCAAAGGTACAAGACAGCTTTTCCTTGCCAATATCTCTCTTTTGCAAAGAGCTACGCATTGGAAAATTCAGGGCTATGTCGTGTAGATGATGGCCTAACAGGAGGCTATAAAATTTTCTTTCTAGTGACCTTCGTTTGGGAGAAAAATGCAAAGGTACAAGACAGCTTTTCCTTGCCAATATCTCACTTTTGCAAAGAGCTGCGCATTGGAAAATTCAGGGCTATGTCGTGTAGATGATGGCCTAACAGGAGGCTTTAAAATTTTCTTTCTAGTGACCTTCGTTTGGGAGAAAAATGCAAAGGTACAAGACAGCTTTTCCTTGCCAATATCTCTCTTTTGCAAAGAGCTGCGCATTGGAAAATTCAGGGCTATGTCGTGTAGATGATGGCCTAACAGGAGGCTTTAAAATTTTCTTTCTAGTGACCTTCGTTTGGGAGAAAAATGCAAAGGTACAAGACAGCTTTTCCTTGCCAATATCTCTCTTTTGCAAAGAGCTGCGCATTGGAAAATTCAGGGCTATGTCGTGTAGATGATGGCCTAACAGGAGGCTTTAAAATTTTCTTTCTAGTGTCCTTCGTTTGGGAGAAAAATGCAATGGTACAAGACAGCTTTTCCTTGCCAATATCTCTCTTTTGCAAAGAGCTGCGCATAGGAAAATTCAGGGCTATATCGTGTAGATGATGGCCTAACAGGAGGCTTTAAAATTTTCTTTCTAGTGACCTTCGTTTGGGAGAAAAATGCAAAGGTACAAGACAGCTTTTCCTTGCCAATATCTCTCTTTTGCAAAGAGCTGCGCATTGGAAAATTCAGGGCTATGTCGTGTAGATGATGGCCTAACAGGAGGCTTTAAAATTTTCTTTCTAGTGTCCTTCGTTTGGGAGAAAAATGCAATGGTACAAGACAGCTTTTCCTTGCCAATATCTCTCTTTTGCAAAGAGCTACGCATTGGAAAATTCAGGGCTATGTCGTGTAGATGATGGCCTAACAGGAGGCTTTAAAATTTTCTTTCTAGTGACCTTCGTTTGGGAGAAAAATGCAAAGGTACAAGACAGCTTTTCCTTGCCAATATCTCTCTTTTGCAAAGAGCTGCGCCTTGGAAAATTCAGGGCTATGTCGTGTAGATGATGGCCTAACAGGAGGCTTTAAAATTTTCTTTCTAGTGACCTTCGTTTGGGAGAAAAATGCAAAGGTACAAGACAGCTTTTCCTTGCCAATATCTCTCTTTTACAAAGAGCTACGCATTGGAAAATTCAGGGCTATGTCGTGTAGATGATGGCCTAACAGGAGGCTTTAAAATTTTCTTTCTAGTGTCCTTCGTTTGGGAGAAAAATGCAATGGTACAAGACAGCTTTTCCTTGCCAATATCTCTCTTTTGCAAAGAGCTACGCATTGGAAAATTCAGGGCTATGTCGTGTAGATGATGGCCTAACAGGAGGCTTTAAAATTTTCTTTCTAGTGTCCTTCGTTTGGGAGAAAAATGCAAAGGTACAAGACAGCTTTTCCTTGCCAATATCTCTCTTTTGCAAAGAGCTACGCATTGGAAAATTCAGGGCTATGTCGTGTAGATGATGGCCTAACAGGAGGCTATAAAATTTTCTTTCTAGTGACCTTCGTTTGGGAGAAAAATGCAAAGGTACAAGACAGCTTTTCCTTGCCAATATCTCACTTTTGCAAAGAGCTGCGCATTGGAAAATTCAGGGCTATGTCGTGTAGATGATGGCCTAACAGGAGGCTTTAAAATTTTCTTTCTAGTGACCTTCGTTTGGGAGAAAAATGCAAAGGTACAAGACAGCTTTTCCTTGCCAATATCTCTCTTTTGCAAAGAGCTGCGCATTGGAAAATTCAGGGCTATGTCGTGTAGATGATGGCCTAACAGGAGGCTTTAAAATTTTCTTTCTAGTGACCTTCGTTTGGGAGAAAAATGCAAAGGTACAAGACAGCTTTTCCTTGCCAATATCTCTCTTTTGCAAAGAGCTGCGCATTGGAAAATTCAGGGCTATGTCGTGTAGATGATGGCCTAACAGGAGGCTTTAAAATTTTCTTTCTAGTGTCCTTCGTTTGGGAGAAAAATGCAATGGTACAAGACAGCTTTTCCTTGCCAATATCTCTCTTTTGCAAAGAGCTGCGCATTGGAAAATTCAGGGCTATATCGTGTAGATGATGGCCTAACAGGAGGCTTTAAAATTTTCTTTCTAGTGACCTTCGTTTGGGAGAAAAATGCAAAGGCACAAGACAGCTTTTCCTTGCCAATATCTCTCTTTTGCAAAGAGCTGCGCATTGGAAAATTCAGGGCTATGTCGTGTAGATGATGGCCTAACAGGAGGCTTTAAAATTTTCTTTCTAGTGTCCTTCGTTTGGGAGAAAAATGCAATGGTACAAGACAGCTTTTCCTTGCCAATATCTCTCTTTTGCAAAGAGCTACGCATTGGAAAATTCAGGGCTATGTCGTGTAGATGATGGCCTAACAGGAGGCTTTAAAATTTTCTTTCTAATGACCTTCGTTTGGGAGAAAAATGCAAAGGTACAAGACAGCTTTTCCTTGCCAATATCTCTCTTTTGCAAAGAGCTGCGCATTGGAAAATTCAGGGCTATGTCGTGTAGATGATGGCCTAACAGGAGGCTTTAAAATTTTCTTTCTAGTGACCTTCGTTTGGGAGAAAAATGCAAAGGTACAAGACAGCTTTTCCTTGCCAATATCTCTCTTTTACAAAGAGCTACGCATTGGAAAATTCAGGGCTATGTCGTGTAGATGATGGCCTAACAGGAGGCTTTAAAATTTTCTTTCTAGTGTCCTTCGTTTGGGAGAAAAATGCAATGGTACAAGACAGCTTTTCCTTGCCAATATCTCTCTTTTGCAAAGAGCTACGCATTGGAAAATTCAGGGCTATGTCGTGTAGATGATGGCCTAACAGGAGGCTTTAAAATTTTCTTTCTAGTGTCCTTCGTTTGGGAGAAAAATGCAAAGGTACAAGACAGCTTTTCCTTGCCAATATCTCACTTTTGCAAAGAGCTGCGCATTGGAAAATTCAGGGCTATGTCGTGTAGATGATGGCCTAACAGGAGGCTTTAAAATTTTCTTTCTAGTGACCTTCGTTTGGGAGAAAAATGCAAAGGTACAAGACAGCTTTTCCTTGCCAATATCTCTCTTTTGCAAAGAGCTACGCATTGGAAAATTCAGGGCTATGTCGTGTAGATGATGGCCTAACAGGAGGCTTTAAAATTTTCTTTCTAGTGACCTTCGTTTGGGAGAAAAATGCAAAGGTACAAGACAACTTTTCCTTGCCAATATCTCTCTTTTGCAAAGAGCTGCGCATTGGAAAATTCAGGGCTATATCGTGTAGATGATGGCCTAACAGGAGGCTTTAAAATTTTCTTTCTAGTGACCTTCGTTTGGGAGAAAAATGCAAAGGTACAAGACAGCTTTTCCTTGCCAATATCTCTCTTTTGCAAAGAGCTGCGCATTGGAAAATTCAGGGCTATGTCGTGTAGATGATGGCCTAACAGGAGGCTTTAAAATTTTCTTTCTAGTGTCCTTCGTTTGGGAGAAAAATGCAATGGTACAAGACAGCTTTTCCTTGCCAATATCTCTCTTTTGCAAAGAGCTACGCATTGGAAAATTCAGGGCTATGTCGTGTAGATGATGGCCTAACAGGAGGCTTTAAAATTTTCTTTCTAGTGACCTTCGTTTGGGAGAAAAATGCAAAGGTACAAGACAGCTTTTCCTTGCCAATATCTCTCTTTTGCAAAGAGCTGCGCATTGGAAAATTCAGGGCTATGTCGTGTAGATGATGGCCTAACAGGAGGCTTTAAAATTTTCTTTCTAGTGACCTTCGTTTGGGAGAAAAATGCAAAGGTACAAGACAGCTTTTCCTTGCCAATATCTCTCTTTTACAAAGAGCTACGCATTGGAAAATTCAGGGCTATGTCGTGTAGATGATGGCCTAACAGGAGGCTTTAAAATTTTCTTTCTAGTGTCCTTCGTTTGGGAGAAAAATGCAATGGTACAAGACAGCTTTTCCTTGCCAATATCTCTCTTTTGCAAAGAGCTACGCATTGGAAAATTCAGGGCTATGTCGTGTAGATGATGGCCTAACAGGAGGCTTTAAAATTTTCTTTCTAGTGTCCTTCGTTTGGGAGAAAAATGCAAAGGTACAAGACAGCTTTTCCTTGCCAATATCTCTCTTTTGCAAAGAGCTACGCATTGGAAAATTCAGGGCTATGTCGTGTAGATGATGGCCTAACAGGAGGCTATAAAATTTTCTTTCTAGTGACCTTCGTTTGGGAGAAAAATGCAAAGGTACAAGACAGCTTTTCCTTGCCAATATCTTTCTTTTGCAAAGAGCTGCGCATTGGAAAATTCAGGGCTATGTCGTGTAGATGATGGCCTAACAGGAGGCTTTAAAATTTTCTTTCTAGTGTCCTTCGTTTGGGAGAAAAATGCAAAGGTACTAGACAGCTTTTCCTTGCCAATATCTCTCTTTTGTAAAGAGCTACGCATTGGAAAATTCAGGACTATGTCGTGTAGATGATGGCCTAACAGTAGGCTTTAAAATTTTCTTTCTAGTGACCTTCGTTTGGGAGAAAAATGCAAAGGTACCTGACAGCTTTTCCTTGCCAATATCTCTCTTTTGCAAATAGCTGCGCATTGGAAAACTCAGGGCTATGTCGTGTAGATGATGGCATAACAGGAGGCTTTAAAATTTTAATTCTAGTGTCCTTCGTTTGGGAGAAAAATGCAAAGGTACAAGACAGCTTTTCCTTGCCAATATCTCTCTTTTGCAAAGAGCTGCGCATTGGAAAATTCAGGGCTATGTCGTGTAGATGATGGCCTAACAGGAGGCTTTAAAATTTTCTTTCTAGTGTCCTTCGTTTGGGATAAAAATGCAATGGTACAAGACAGCTTTTCCTTGCCAATATCTCTCTTTTGCAAAGAGCTGCGCATTGGAAAATTCAGGGCTATGTCGTGTAGATGATGGCATAACAGGAGGCTTTAAAATTTTAATTCTAGTGTCCTTCGTTTGGGAGAAAAATTCAAAGGTACAAGACAGCTTTTCCTTGCCAATATCTCTCTTTTGCAAAGAGCTACGCATTGGAAAATTCAGGGCTATGTCGTGTAGATGATGGCCTAACAGGAGGCTTTAAAATTTTCTTTCTAGTGTCCTTCGTTTGGGAGAAAAATGCAATGGTACAAGAAAGCTTTTCCTTGCCAATATCTCTCTTTTGCAAAGAGCTGCGCATTGGAAAATTCAGGGCTATGTCGTGTAGATGATGGCCTAACAGGAGGCTTTAAAATTTTCTTTCTAGTGTCCTTCGTTTGGGAGAAAAATGCAATGGTACAAGAAAGCTTTTCCTTGCCAATATCTCTCTTTTGCAAAGAGCTGCGCATTGGAAAATTCAGGGCTATGTCGTGTAGATGATGGCCTAACAGGAGGCTTTAAAATTTTCTTTCTAGTGTCCTTCGTTTGGGAGAAAAATGCAAAGGTACTAGACAGCTTTTCCTTGCCAATATCTCTCTTTTGTAAAGAGCTACGCATTGGAAAATTCTGGACTATGTCGTGTAGATGATGGCCTAACAGTAGGCTTTAAAATTTTCTTTCTAGTGACCTTCGTTTGGGAGAAAAATGCAAAGGTACCTGACAGCTTTTCCTTGCCAATATCTCTCTTTTGCAAATAGCTGCGCATTGGAAAACTCAGGGCTATATCGTGTAGATGATGGCATAACAGGAGGCTTTAAAATTTTAATTCTAGTGTCCTTCGTTTGGGAGAAAAATGCAATGGTACAAGACAGCTTTTCCTTGCCAATATCTCTCTTTTGCAAAGAGCTGCGCATTGGAAAATTCAGGGCTATTTCGTGTAGATGATGGCCTAACAGGAGGCTTTAAAATTTTCTTTCTAGTGTCCTTCGTTTGGGAGAAAAATGCAAAGGTACAAGACAGCTTTTCCTTGCCAATATCTCTCTTTTGCAAAGAGCTACGCATTGGAAAATTCAGGGCTATGTCATGTAGATGATGGCCTAACAGGAGGCTTTAAAATTTTCTTTCTAGTGACCTTCGTTTGGGAGAAAAATGCAAAGGTACAAGAAAGCTTTTCCATGCCAATATCTCTCTTTTGCAAAGAGTTGCGCATTGGAAAATTCAGGGCTATTTCGTGTAGATGATGGCCTAACAGGAGGCTTTAAAATGTTCTTTCTAGTGTCCTTCGTTTGGGAGAAAAATGCAAAGGTACAAGACAGCTTTTCCTTGCCAATATCTCTCTTTTGCAAAGAGCTACGCATTGGAAAATTCAGGGCTATGTCATGTAGATGATGGCCTAACAGGAGGCTTTAAAATTTTAATTCTAGTGTCCTTCGTTTGGGAGAAAAATGCAAAGGTACAAGATAGCTTTTCCTTGCCAATATCTCTCTTTTACAAAGAGCTACGCATTGGAAAATTCAGGGCTATGTCGTGTAGATGATGGCCTAACAGGAGGCTTTAAAATTTTCTTTCTAGTGTCCTTCGTTTGGGAGAAAAATGCAATGGTACAAGACAGCTTTTCCTTGCCAATATTTCTCTTTTGCAAAGAGCTACGCATTGGAAAATTCAGGGCTATGTCATGTAGATGATGGCCTAACAGGAGGCTTTAAAATTTTCTTTCTAGTGACCTTCGTTTGGGAGAAAAATGCAAAGGTACTAGACAGCTTTTCCTTGCCAATATCTCTCTTTTGCAAAGAGCTGCGCATTGGAAAATTCAGGGCTATGTCGTGTAGATGATGGCCTAACAGGAGGCTTTAAAATTTTCTTTCTAGTGTCCTTCGTTTGGGAGAAAAATGCAAAGGTACAAGACAGCTTTTCCTTGCCAATATCTCTCTTTTGCAAAGAGCTACGCATTGGAAAATTCAGGGCTATGTCGTGTAGATGATGGCTTAACAGGAGGCTTTAAAATTTTCATTCTAATGACCTTCGTTTGGGAGAAAAATGCAAAGGTACAAGACAGCTTTTCCTTGCCAATATCTCTCTTTTGCAAAGAGCAGCGCATTGGAAAATTCAGGGCTATATCGTGTAGATGATGGCCTAACAGGAGGCTTTAAAATTTTAATTCTAGTGTCCTTCGTTTGGGAGAAAAATGCAAAGGTACAAGACAGCTTTTCCTTGCCAATATCTCTCTTTTGCAAAGAGCTGCGCATTGGAAAATTCATGGCTTTGCCGTGTAGATGATGGTCTAACAGGAGGCTTTAAAATTTTCTTTCTAGTGTCCTTCGTTTGGGAGAAAAATGCAATGGTACAAGACAGCTTTACCTTGCCAATATCTCTCTTTTGCAAAGAGCTGCGCATTGGAAAATTCAGGGCTATGTCGTGTAGATGATGGCCTAACGGGAGGCTTTAACATTTTCTTTCTAGTGACCTTCGTTTGGGAGAAAAATGCAAAGGTACAAGACAGCTTTTCCTTGCCAATATCTCTCTTTTGCAAAGAGCTGCGCATTGGAAAATTCAGGGCTATGTCGTGTAGATGATGGCATAACAGGAGGCTTTAAAATTTTAATTCTAGTGTCCTTCGTTTGGGAGAAAAATGCAAAGGTACAAGACAGCTTTTCCTTGCCAATATCTCTCTTTTGCAAAGAGCTGCGCATTGGAAAATTCAGGGCTATTTCGTGTAGATGATGGCCTAACAGGAGGCTTTAAAATTTTCTTTCTAGTGTCCTTCGTATGGGAGAAAAATGCAAAGGTACAAGACAGCTTTTCCTTGCCAATATTTCTCTTTTGCAAAGAGCTACGCATTGGAAAATTCAGGGCTATGTCATGTAGATGATGGCCTAACAGGAGGCTTTAAAATTTTCTTTCTAGTGACCTTCGTTTGGGAGAAAAATGCAAAGGTACAAGACAGCTTTTCCTTGCCAATATCTCTCTTTTGCAAAGAGCTGCGCATTGGAAAATTCAGGGCTATGTCGTGTAGATGATGGCCTAACAGGAGGCTTTAAAATTTTAATTCTAGTGTCCTTCGTTTGGGAGAAAAATGCAAAGGTACAAGACAGCTTTTCCTTGCCAATATCTCTCTTTTGCAAAGAGCTACGCATTGGAAAATTCAGGGCTATGTCGTGTGGATGATGGCCTAACAGGAGGCTTTAAAATTTTAATTCTAGTGTCCTTCGTTTGGGAGAAAAATGCAAAGGTACAAGATAGCTTTTCCTTGCCAATATCTCTCTTTTACAAAGAGCTACGCATTGGAAAATTCAGGGCTATTTCGTGCATTGCATTTTTCTCCCAAACGAAGGACACTAGAAAGAAAATTTTAAAGCCTCCTGTTAGGCCATCATCTACACGAAATAGCCCTGAATTTTCCAATGCGCAGCTCTTTGCAAAAGAGAGATATTGGCAAGGAAAAGCTGTCTTGTACCATTGCATTTTTCTCCCAAACGAAGGACACTAGAAAGAAAATTTTAAAGCCTCCTGTTAGGCCATCATCTACACGACATAGCCCTGAATTTTCCAATGCGCAGCTCTTTGCAAAAGAGAGATATTGGCAAGGAAAAGCTGTCTTGTACCTTTGCATTTTTCTCCCAAACGAAGGATACTAGAAAGAAAATTTTAAAGCCTCCTGTTAGGCCATCATCTACACGACATAGCCCTGAATTTTCCAATGCGTAGCTCTTTGCAAAAGAGAGATATTGGCAAGGAAAATCTGTCTTGTACCTTTGCATTTTTCTCCCAAACGAAGGTCACTAGAAAGAACATTTTTAAAGCCTCCTGTTAGGCCATCATCTACACGACATAGCCCTGAATTTTCCAATGCGCAGCTCTTTGCAAAAGAGAGATATTGGCAAGGAAAAGCTGTCTTGTACCTTTGCATTTTTCTCCCAAACGAAGGTCAGTAGAAAGAAAATTTTAAAGCCTCCTGTTAGGCCATCATCTACACGACATAGCCCTGAATTTTCCAATGCGTAGCTCTTTGCAAAAGAGAGATATTGGCAAGGAAAAGCTGTCTTGTACCTTTGCATATTTCTCCCAAACGAAGGACACTAGAAAGAAAATTTTAAAGCCTCCTGTTAGGCCATCATCTACACGACATAGCCCTGAATTTTCCAATGCGCAGCTCTTTGCAAAAGAGAGATATTGGCAAGGAAAAGCTGTCTTGTACCTTTGCATTTTTCTCCTAAACGAAGGACACTAGAAAGAAAATTTTAAAGCCTCCTGTTAGGCCATCATCTACACGACATAGCCCTGAATTTTCCAATGCGCAGCTCTTTGCAAAAGAGAGATATTGGCAAGGAAAAGCTGTCTTGTACCTTTGCATTTTTCTCCCAAACGAAGGACACTAGAATTAAAATTTTAAAGCCTCCTGTTAGGCCATCATCTACACGACATAGCCCTGAATTTTCCAATGCGTAGCTCTTTGCAAAAGAGAGATATTGGCAAGGAAAAGCTGTCTTGTACCATTGCATTTTTCTCCCAAACGAAGGACACTAGAAAGAAAATTTTAAAGCCTCCTGTTAGGCCATCATCTACACGAAATAGCCCTGAATTTTCCAATGCGCAGCTCTTTGCAAAAGAGAGATATTGGCAAGGAAAAGCTGTCTTGTACCATTGCATTTTTCTCCCAAACGAAGGACACTAGAAAGAAAATTTTAAAGCCTCCTGTTAGGCCATCATCTACACGACATAGCCCTGAATTTTCCAATGCGCAGATCTTTGCAAAAGAGAGATATTGGCAAGGAAAAGCTGTCTTGTACCTTTGCATTTTTCTCCCAAACGAAGGTCACTAGAAAGAAAATTTTAAAGCCTCCTGTTAGGCCATCATCTACACGACATAGCCCTGAATTTTCCAATGCGCAGCTCTTTGCAAAAGAGAGATATTGGCAAGGAAAAGCTGTCTTGTACCATTGCATTTTTCTCCCAAACGAAGGACACTAGAAAGAAAATTTTAAAGCCTCCTGTTAGGCCATCATCTACACGAAATAGCCCAGAATTTTCCAATGCGCAGCTCTTTGCAAAATAGAGATATTGGCAAGGAAAAGCTGTCTTGTACCTTTGCATTTTTCTCCCAAACGAAGGTCACTAGAAAGAAAATTTTAAAGCCTCCTGTTAGGCCATCATCTACACGACATAGCCCTGAATTTTCCAATGCGCAGCTCTTTGCAAAAGAGAGATATTGGCAAGGAAAAGCTGTCAGGTACCTTTGCATTTTTCTCCCAAACGAAGGACACTAGAAAGAAAATTTTAAAGCCTCCTGTTAGGCCATCATCTACACGACATAGCCCTGAATTTTCCAATGCGCAGTTCTTTGCAAAAGAGAGATATTGGCAAGGAAAAGCTGTCTTGTACCTTTGCATTTTTCTCCCAAACGAAGGACACTAGAATTAAAATTTTAAAGCCTCCTGTTAGGCCATCATCTACACGACATAGCCCTGAATTTTCCAATGCGCAGCTCTTTGCAAAAGAGAGATATTGGCAAGGAAAAGCTGTCTTGTACCATTGCATTTTTCTCCCAAACGAAGGACACTAGAAAGAAAATTTTAAAGCCTCCTGTTAGGCCATCATCTACACGACATAGCCCTGAATTTTCCAATGCGCAGATCTTTGCAAAAGAGAGATATTGGCAAGGAAAAGCTGTCTTGTACCTTTGCATTTTTCTCCCAAACGAAGGTCACTAGAAAGAAAATTTTAAAGCCTCCTGTTAGGCCATCATCTACACGACATAGCCCTGAATTTTCCAATGCGCAGCTCTTTGCAAAAGAGAGATATTGGCAAGGAAAAGCTGTCTTGTACCATTGCATTTTTCTCCCAAACGAAGGATACTAGAAAGAAAATTTTAAAGCCTCCTGTTAGGCCATCATCTACACGAAATAGCCCTGAATTTTCCAATGCGCAGCTCTTTGCAAAATAGAGATATTGGCAAGGAAAAGCTGTCTTGTACCTTTGCATTTTTCTCCCAAACGAAGGTCACTAGAAAGAAAATTTTAAAGCCTCCTGTTAGGCCATCATCTACACGACATAGGCCTGAATTTTCCAATGCGCAGCTCTTTGCAAAAGAGAGATATTGGCAATGAAAAGCTGTCTTGTACCATTGCATTTTTCTCCCAAACGAAGGACACTAGAAAGAAAATTTTAAAGCCTCCTGTTAGGCCATCATCTACACGACATAGCCCTGAATTTTCCAAATGCGCAGCTCTTTGCAAAAGAGAGATATTGGCAAGGAAAAGCTGTCTTGTACCTTTGCATTTTTCTCCCAAACGAAGGACACTAGAATTAAAATTATAAAGCCTCCTGTTAGGCCATCATCTACACGACATAGCCCTGAATTTTCCAATGCGTAGCTTTTTGCAAAAGAGAGATATTGGCAAGGAAAAGCTGTCTTGTACCTTTGCATTTTTCTCCCAAACGAAGGACACTAGAATTAAAATTTTAAAGCCTCCTGTTAGGCCATCATCTACACGACATAGCCCTGAATTTTCCAATGCGCAGCTCTTTGCAAAAGAGAGATATTGGCAAGGAAAAGCTGTCTTGTACCATTGCATTTTTCTCCCAAACGAAGGTCACTAGAAATAAAATTTTTAAAGCCTCCTGTTAGGCCATCATCTACACGACATAGCCCTGAATTTTCCAATGTGCAGCTCTTTGCAAAAGAGAGATATTGGCAAGGAAAAGCTGTCTTGTACCTTTGCATTTTTCTCCCAAACGAAGGTCAGTAGAAAGAAAATTTTAAAGCCTCCTGTTAGGCCATCATCTACACGACATAGCCCTGAATTTTCCAATGCGCAGCTCTTTGCAAAAGAGAGATATTGGCAAGGAAAAGCTGTCTTGTACCATTGCATTTTTCTCCCAAACGAAGGACACTAGAAAGAAAATTTTAAAGCCTCCTGTTAGGCCATCATCTACACGAAATAGCCCTGAATTTTCCAATGCGCAGCTCTTTGCAAAATAGAGATATTGGCAAGGAAAAGCTGTCTTGTACCTTTGCATTTTTCTCCCAAACGAAGGTCACTAGAAAGAAAATTTTAAAGCCTCCTGTTAGGCCATCATCTACACGACATAGCCCTGAATTTTCCAATGCGCAGCTCTTTGCAAAAGAGAGATATTGGCAAGGAAAAGCTGTCAGGTACCTTTGCATTTTTCTCCCAAACGAAGGACACTAGAAAGAAAATTTTAAAGCCTCCTGTTAGGCCATCATCTACACGACCTAGCCCTGAATTTTCCAATGCGCAGCTCTTTGCAAAAGAGAGATATTGGCAAGGAAAAGCTGTCTTGTACCTTTGCATTTTTCTCCCAAACGAAGGACACTAGAATTAAAATTTTAAAGCCTCCTGTTAGGCCATCATCTACACGACATAGCCCTGAATTTTCCAATGCGCAGCTCTTTGCAAAAGAGAGATATTGGCAATGAAAAGCTGTCTTGTACCATTGCATTTTTCTCCCAAACGAAGGACACTAGAAAGAAAATTTTAAAGCCTCCTGTTAGGCCATCATCTACACGACATAGCCCTGTATTTTCCAAATGCGCAGCTCTTTGCAAAAGAGAGATATTGGCAAGGAAAAGCTGTCTTGTACCTTTGCATTTTTCTCCCAAACGAAGGACACTAGAATTAAAATTATAAAGCCTCCTGTTAGGCCATCATCTACACGACATAGCCCTGAATTTTCCAATGCGTAGCTTTTTGCAAAAGAGAGATATTGGCAAGGAAAAGCTGTCTTGTACCTTTGCATTTTTCTCCCAAACGAAGGACACTAGAATTAAAATTTTAAAGCCTCCTGTTAGGCCATCATCTACACGACATAGCCCTGAATTTTCCAATGCGCAGCTCTTTGCAAAAGAGAGATATTGGCAAGGAAAAGCTGTCTTGTACCATTGCATTTTTCTCCCAAACGAAGGTCACTAGAAATAAAATTTTTAAAGCCTCCTGTTAGGCCATCATCTACACGACATAGCCCTGAATTTTCCAATGTGCAGCTCTTTGCAAAAGAGAGATATTGGCAAGGAAAAGCTGTCTTGTACCTTTGCATATTTCTCCCAAACGAAGGACACTAGAAAGAAAATTTTAAAGCCTCCTGTTAGGCCATCATCTACACGAAATAGCCCTGAATTTTCCAATGCGCAGCTCTTTGCAAAAGAGAGATATTGGCAAGGAAAAGCTGTCTTGTACCATTGCATTTTTCTCCCAAACGAAGGACACTAGAAAGAAAATTTTAAAGCCTCCTGTTAGGCCATCATCTACACGAAATAGCCCTGAATTTTCCAATGCGCAGCTCTTTGCAAAAGAGAGATATTGGCAAGGAAAAGCTGTCTTGTACCATTGCATTTTTCTCCCAAACGAAGGACACTAGAAAGAAAATTTTAAAGCCTCCTGTTAGGCCATCATCTACACGAAATAGCCCTGAATTTTCCAATGCGCAGATCTTTGCAAAAGAGAGATATTGGCAAGGAAAAGCTGTCTTGTACCATTGCATTTTTCTCCCAAACGAAGGTCACTAGAAAGAAAATTTTAAAGCCCCCTGTTAGGCCATCATCTACACGACATAGCCCTGAATTTTCCAATGCGCAGCTCTTTGCAAAAGAGAGATATTGGCAAGGAAAAGCTGTCTTGTACCAGTGCATTTTTCTCCCAAACGAAGGACACTAGAAAGAAAATTTTAAAGCCTCCTGTTAGGCCATCATCTACACGACATAGCCCTGAATTTTCCAATGCGCAGATCTTTGCAAAAGAGAGATATTGGCAAGGAAAAGCTGTCTTGTACCTTTGCATTTTTCTCCCAAACGAAGGTCACTAGAAAGAAAATTTTAAAGCCTCCTGTTAGGCCATCATCTACACGACATAGCCCTGAATTTTCCAATGCGCAGCTCTTTGCAAAAGAGAGATATTGGCAAGGAAAAGCTGTCTTGTACCATTGCATTTTTCTCCCAAACGAAGGACACTAGAAAGAAAATTTTAAAGCCTCCTGTTAGGCCATCATCTACACGACATAGCCCTGAATTTTCCAATGCGCAGCTCTTTGCAAAAGAGAGATATTGGCAAGGAAAAGCTGTCTTGTACCATTGCATTTTTCTCCCAAACGAAGGACACTAGAAAGAAAATTTTAAAGCCTCCTGTTAGGCCATCATCTACACGACATAGCCCTGAATTTTCCAATGCGCAGCTCTTTGCAAAAGAGAGATATTGGCAAGGAAAAGCTGTCTTGTACCTTTGCATTTTTCTCCCAAACGAAGGACACTAGAATTAAAATTTTAAAGCCTCCTGTTAGGCCATCATCTACACGACATAGCCCTGAATTTTCCAATGCGTAGCTTTTTGCAAAAGAGATATTGGCAAGGAAAAGCTGTCTTGTACCTTTGCATTTTTCTCCCAAACGAAGGACACTAGAATTAAAATTTTAAAGCCTCCTGTTAGGCCATCATCTACACGACATAGCCCTGAATTTTCCAATGCGCAGCTCTTTGCAAAAGAGAGATATTGGCAAGGAAAAGCTGTCTTGTACCATTGCATTTTTCTCCCAAACGAAGGTCACTAGAATTAAAATTTTAAAGCCTCCTGTTAGGCCATCATCTACACGACATAGCCCTGAATTTCCAATGCGTAGCTTTTTGCAAAAGAGATATTCGCAAGGAAAAGCTGTCTTGTACCTTTGCATTTTTCTCCCAAACGAAGGACACTAGAATTAAAATTTTAAAGCCTCCTGTTAGGCCATCATCTACACGACATAGCCCTGAATTTTCCAATGCGCAGCTCTTTGCAAAAGAGAGATATTGGCAAGGAAAAGCTGTCTTGTACCTTTGCATTTTTCTCCCAAACGAAGGTCAGTAGAAAGAAAATTTTAAAGCCTCCTGTTAGGCCATCATCTACACGACATAGCCCTGAATTTTCCAATGCGTAGCTCTTTGCAAAAGAGAGATATTGGCAAGGAAAAGCTGTCTTGTACCTTTGCATTTTTCTCCCAAACGAAGGACACTAGAAAGAAAATGTTAAAGCCTCCTGTTAGGCCATCATCTACACGAAATAGCCCTGAATTTTCCAATGCGCAGCTCTTTGCAAAAGAGAGATATTGGCAAGGAAAAGCTGTCAGGTACCTTTGCATTTTTCTCCCAAACGAAGGACACTAGAAAGAAAATTTTAAAGCCTCCTGTTAGGCCATCATCTACACGAAATAGCCCTGAATTTTCCAATGCGCAGCTCTTTGCAAAAGAGAGATATTGGCAAGGAAAAGCTGTCTTGTACCATTGCATTTTTCTCCCAAACGAAGGACACTAGAAAGAAAATTTTAAAGCTTCCTGTTAGGCCATCATCTACACGACATAGCCCTGAATTTTCCAATGCGCAGCTCTTTGCAAAAGAGAGATATTGGCAAGGAAAAGCTGTCTTGTACCTTTGCATTTTTCTCCCAAACGAAGGTCACTAGAAAGAAAATTTTAAAGCCTCCTGTTAGGCCATCATCTACACGACATAGCCCTGAATTTTCCAATGCGCAGCTCTTTGCAAAAGAGAGATATTGGCAAGGAAAAGCTGTCTTGTACCTTTGCATTTTTCTCCCAAACGAAGGACACTAGAAAGAAAATTTTAAAGCCTCCTGTTAGGCCATCATCTACACGACATAGCCCTGAATTTTCCAATGCGTAGCTCTTTGCAAAAGAGAGATATTGGCAAGGAAAAGCTGTCTTGTACCATTGCATTTTTCTCCCAAACGAAGGACACTAGAAAGAAAATTTTAAAGCCTCCTGTTAGGCCATCATCTACACGACATAGCCCTGAATTTTCCAATGCGCAGCTCTTTGCAAAAGAGAGATATTGGCAAGGAAAAGCTGTCTTGTACCATTGCATTTTTCTCCCAAACGAAGGTCACTAGAAAGAAAATTTTTAAAGCCTCCTGTTAGGCCATCATCTACACGACATAGCCCTGAATTTTCCAATGCGCAGCTCTTTGCAAAAGAGAGATATTGGCAAGGAAAAGCTGTCTTGTACCTTTGCATTTTTCTCCCAAACGAAGGTCAGTAGAAAGAAAATTTTAAAGCCTCCTGTTAGGCCATCATCTACACGACATAGCCCTGAATTTTCCAATGCGCAGCTCTTTGCAAAAGAGAGATATTGGCAAGGAAAAGCTGTCTTGTACCTTTGCATTTTTCTCCCAAACGAAGGTCACTAGAAAGAAAATTTTAAAGCCTCCTGTTAGGCCATCATCTACACGACATAGCCCTGAATTTTCCAATGCGCAGCTCTTTGCAAAAGAGAGATATTGGCAAGGAAAAGCTGTCTTGTACCTTTGCATTTTTCTCCCAAACGAAGGACACTAGAAAGAAAATTTTAAAGCCTCCTGTTAGGCCATCATCTACACGAAATAGCCCTGAATTTTCCAATGCGCAGCTCTTTGCAAAAGAGAGATATTGGCAAGGAAAAGCTGTCTTGTACCATTGCATTTTTCTCCCAAACGAAGGACACTAGAAAGAAAATTTTAAAGCCTCCTGTTAGGCCATCATCTACACGACATAGCCCTGAATTTTCCAATGCGTAGCTCTTTGCAAAAGAGAGATATTGGCAAGGAAAAGCTGTCTTGTACCTTTGCATTTTTCTCCCAAACGAAGGACACTAGAAAGAAAATTTTAAAGCCTCCTGTTAGGCCATCATCTACACGAAATAGCCCTGAATTTTCCAATGCGCAGCTCTTTGCAAAAGAGAGATATTGGCAAGGAAAAGCTGTCTTGTACCATTGCATTTTTCTCCCAAACGAAGGACACTAGAAAGAAAATTTTAAAGCCTACTGTTAGGCCATCATCTACACGAAATAGCCCTGAATTTTCCAATGCGCAGCTCTTTGCAAAAGAGAGATATTGGCAAGGAAAAGCTGTCTTGTACCATTGCATTTTTCTCCCAAACGAAGGACACTAGAAAGAAAAATTTAAAGCCTCCTGTTAGGCCATCATCTACACGACATAGCCCTGAATTTTCCAATGCGCAGCTCTTTGCAAAAGAGAGATATTGGCAAGGAAAAGCTGTCTTGTACCATTGCATTTTTCTCCCAAACGAAGGTCACTAGAAAGAAAATTTTAAAGCCTCCTGTTAGGCCATCATCTACACGACATAGCCCTGAATTTTCCAATGCGCAGCTCTTTGCAAAAGAGAGATATTGGCAAGGAAAAGCTGTCTTGTACCTTTGCATTTTTCTCCCAAACGAAGGACACTAGAAAGAAAATTTTAAAGCCTCCTGTTAGGCCATCATCTACACGAAATAGCCCTGAATTTTCCAATGCGCAGCTCTTTGCAAAAGAGAGATATTGGCAAGGAAAAGCTGTCTTGTACCTTTGCATTTTTCTCCCAAACGAAGGACACTAGAATTAAAATTTTAAAGCCTCCTGTTAGGCCATCATCTACACGAAATAGCCCTGAATTTTCCAATGCGCAGCTCTTTGCAAAAGAGAGATATTGGCAAGGAAAAGCTGTCTTGTACCATTGCATTTTTCTCCCAAACGAAGGTCACTAGTAAAGAAAATTTTTAAAGCCTCCTGTTAGGCCATCATCTACACGACATAGCCCTGAATTTTCTAATGCGCAGCTCTTTGCAAAAGAGAGATATTGGCAAGGAAAAGCTGTCTTGTACCTTTGCATTTTTCTCCCAAACGAAGGTCAGTAGAAAGAAAATTTTAAAGCCTCCTGTTAGGCCATCATCTACACGACATAGCCCTGAATTTTCCAATGCGTAGCTCTTTGCAAAAGAGAGATATTGGCAAGGAAAAGCTGTCTTGTACCTTTGCATTTTTCTCCCAAACGAAGGAAACTAGAAAGAAAATTTTAAAGCCTCCTGTTAGGCCATCATCTACACGAAATAGCCCTGAATTTTCCAATGCGCAGCTCTTTGCAAAAGAGAGATATTGGCAAGTAAAAGCTGTCTTGTACCATTGCATTTTTCTCCCAAACGAAGGACACTAGAAAGAAAATTTTAAAGCCTCCTGTTAGGCCATCATCTACACGACATAGCCCTGAATTTTCCAATGCGCAGCTCTTTGCAAAAGAGAGATATTGGCAAGGAAAAGCTGTCTTGTACCATTGCATTTTTCTCCCAAACGAAGGTCAGTAGAAAGAAAATTTTTAAAGCCTCCTGTTAGGCCATCATCTACACGACATAGCCCTGAATTTTCCAATGCGCAGCTCTTTGCAAAAGAGAGATATTGGCAAGGAAAAGCTGTCTTGTACCTTTGCATTTTTCTCCCAAACGAAGGTCAGTAGAAAGAAAATTTTAAAGCCTCCTATTAGGCCATCATCTACACGACATAGCCCTGAATTTTCCAATGCGTAGCTCTTTGCAAAAGAGAGATATTGGCAAGGAAAAGCTGTCTTGTACCTTTGCATTTTTCTCCCAAACGAAGGACACTAGAAAGAAAATTTTAAAGCCTCCTGTTAGGCCATCATCTACACGAAATAGCCCTGAATTTTCCAATGCGCAGCTCTTTGCAAAAGAGAGATATTGGCAAGGAAAAGCTGTCAGGTACCTTTGCATTTTTCTCCCAAACGAAGGACACTAGAAAGAAAATTTTAAAGCCTCCTGTTAGGCCATCATCTACACGAAATAGCCCTGAATTTTCCAATGCGCAGCTCTTTGCAAAAGAGAGATATTGGCAAGGAAAAGCTGTCTTGTACCATTGCATTTTTCTCCCAAACGAAGGACACTAGAAAGAAAATTTTAAAGCCTCCTGTTAGGCCATCATCTACACGACATAGCCCTGAATTTTCCAATGCGCAGCTCTTTGCAAAAGAGAGATATTGGCAAGGAAAAGCTGTCTTGTACCTTTGCATTTTTCTCCCAAACGAAGGTCACTAGAAAGAAAATTTTAAAGCCTCCTGTTAGGCCATCATCTACACGACATAGCCCTGAATTTTCCAATGCGCAGCTCTTTGCAAAAGAGAGATATTGGCAAGGAAAAGCTGTCTTGTACCTTTGCATTTTTCTCCCAAACGAAGGACACTAGAAAGAAAATTTTAAAGCCTCCTGTTAGGCCATCATCTACACGACATAGCCCTGAATTTTCCAATGCGTAGCTCTTTGCAAAAGAGAGATATTGGCAAGGAAAAGCTGTCTTGTACCATTGCATTTTTCTCCCAAACGAAGGACACTAGAAAGAAAATTTTAAAGCCTCCTGTTAGGCCATCATCTACACGACATAGCCCTGAATTTTCCAATGCGTAGCTCTTTGCAAAAGAGAGATATTGGCAAGGAAAAGCTGTCTTGTACCATTGCATTTTTCTCCCAAACGAAGGTCACTAGAAAGAAAATTTTTAAAGCCTCCTGTTAGGCCATCATCTACACGACATAGCCCTGAATTTTCCAATGCGCAGCTCTTTGCAAAAGAGAGATATTGGCAAGGAAAAGCTGTCTTGTACCTTTGCATTTTTCTCCCAAACGAAGGTCAGTAGAAAGAAAATTTTAAAGCCTCCTGTTAGGCCATCATCTACACGACATAGCCCTGAATTTTCCAATGCGCAGCTCTTTGCAAAAGAGAGATATTGGCAAGGAAAAGCTGTCTTGTACCTTTGCATTTTTCTCCCAAACGAAGGTCACTAGAAAGAAAATTTTAAAGCCTCCTGTTAGGCCATCATCTACACGACATAGGCCTGAATTTTCCAATGCGCAGCTCTTTGCAAAAGAGAGATATTGGCAAGGAAAAGCTGTCTTGTACCTTTGCATTTTTCTCCCAAACGAAGGACACTAGAAAGAAAATTTTAAAGCCTCCTGTTAGGCCATCATCTACACGAAATAGCCCTGAATTTTCCAATGCGCAGCTCTTTGCAAAAGAGAGATATTGGCAAGGAAAAGCTGTCTTGTACCATTGCATTTTTCTCCCAAACGAAGGACACTAGAAATAAAATTTTAAAGCCTCCTGTTAGGCCATCATCTACACGACATAGCCCTGAATTTTCCAATGCGCAGCTCTTTGCAAAAGAGAGATATTGGCAAGGAAAAGCTGTCTTGTACCATTGCATTTTTCTCCCAAACGAAGGTCACTAGAAAGAAAATTTTTAAAGCCTCCTGTTAGGCCATCATCTACACGACATAGCCCTGAATTTTCCAATGCGCAGCTCTTTGCAAAAGAGAGATATTGGCAAGGAAAAGCTGTCAGGTACCTTTGCATTTTTCTCCCAAACGAAGGACACTAGAAAGAAAATTTTAAAGCCTACTGTTAGGCCATCATCTACACGAAATAGCCCTGAATTTTCCAATGCGCAGCTCTTTGCAAAAGAGAGATATTGGCAAGGAAAAGCTGTCTTGTACCATTGCATTTTTCTCCCAAACGAAGGACACTAGAAAGAAAAATTTAAAGCCTCCTGTTAGGCCATCATCTACACGACATAGCCCTGAATTTTCCAATGCGCAGCTCTTTGCAAAAGAGAGATATTGGCAAGGAAAAGCTGTCTTGTACCATTGCATTTTTCTCCCAAACGAAGGTCACTAGAAAGAAAATTTTAAAGCCTCCTGTTAGGCCATCATCTACACGACATAGCCCTGAATTTTCCAATGCGTAGCTCTTTGCAAAAGAGAGATATTGGCAAGGAAAAGCTGTCTTGTACCATTGCATTTTTCTCCAAAACGAAGGACACTAGAAAGAAAATTTTAAAGCCTCCTGTTAGGCCATCATCTACACGACATAGCCCTGAATTTTCCAATGCGCAGCTCTTTGCAAAAGAGAGATATTGGCAAGGAAAAGCTGTCTTGTACCTTTGCATTTTTCTCCCAAACAAAGGACACTAGAAAGAAAATTTTAAAGCCTCCTGTTAGGCCATCATCTACACGAAATAGCCCTGAATTTTCCAATGCGCAGCTCTTTGCAAAAGAGAGATATTGGCAAGGAAAGGCTGTCTTGTACCTTTGCATTTTTCTCCCAAACGAAGGACACTAGAATTAAAATTTTAAAGCCTCCTGTTAGGCCATCATCTACACGAAATAGCCCTGAATTTTCCAATGCGCAGCTCTTTGCAAAAGAGAGATATTGGCAAGGAAAAGCTGTCTTGTACCATTGCATTTTTCTCCCAAACGAAGGTCACTAGTAAAGAAAATTTTTAAAGCCTCCTGTTAGGCCATCATCTACACGACATAGCCCTGAATTTTCCAATGCGCAGCTCTTTGCAAAAGAGAGATATTGGCAAGGAAAAGCTGTCTTGTACCTTTGCATTTTTCTCCCAAACGAAGGACACTAGAATTAAAATTTTAAAGCCTCCTGTTAGGCCATCATCTACACGAAATAGCCCTGAATTTTCCAATGCGCAGCTCTTTGCAAAAGAGAGATATTGGCAAGGAAAAGCTGTCTTGTACCATTGCATTTTTCTCCCAAACGAAGGTCACTAGTAAAGAAAATTTTTAAAGCCTCCTGTTAGGCCATCATCTACACGACATAGCCCTGAATTTTCCAATGCGCAGCTCTTTGCAAAAGAGAGATATTGGCAAGGAAAAGCTGTCAGGTACCTTTGCATTTTTCTCCCAAACGAAGGACACTAGAAAGAAAATTTTAAAGCCTCCTGTTAGGCCATCATCTACACGAAATAGCCCTGAATTTTCCAATGCGCAGCTCTTTGCAAAAGAGAGATATTGGCAAGGAAAAGCTGTCTTGTACCATTGCATTTTTCTCCCAAACGAAGGACACTAGAAAGAAAATTTTAAAGCCTCCTGTTAGGCCATCATCTACACGACATAGCCCTGAATTTTCCAATGCGCAGCTCTTTGCAAAAGAGAGATATTGGCAAGGAAAAGCTGTCTTGTACCTTTGCATTTTTCTCCCAAACGAAGGTCACTAGAAAGAAAATTTTAAAGCCTCCTGTTAGGCCATCATCTACACGACATAGCCCTGAATTTTCCAATGCGCAGCTCTTTGCAAAAGAGAGATATTGGCAAGGAAAAGCTGTCTTGTACCTTTGCATTTTTCTACCAAACGAAGGACACTAGAAAGAAAATTTTAAAGCCTCCTGTTAGGCCATCATCTACACGACATAGCCCTGAATTTTCCAATGCGTAGCTCTTTGCAAAAGAGAGATATTGGCAAGGAAAAGCTGTCTTGTACCATTGCATTTTTCTCCCAAACGAAGGACACTAGAAAGAAAATTTTAAAGCCTCCTGTTAGGCCATCATCTACACGACATAGCCCTGAATTTTCCAATGCGCAGCTCTTTGCAAAAGAGAGATATTGGCAAGGAAAAGCTGTCTTGTACCATTGCATTTTTCTCCCAAACGAAGGTCACTAGAAAGAAAATTTTTAAAGCCTCCTGTTAGGCCATCATCTACACGACATAGCCCTGAATTTTCCAATGCGCAGCTCTTTGCAAAAGAGAGATATTGGCAAGGAAAAGCTGTCTTGTACCTTTGCATTTTTCTCCCAAACGAAGGACACTAGAAAGAAAATTTTAAAGCCTCCTGTTAGGCCATCATCTACACGAAATAGCCCTGAATTTTCCAATGCGCAGCTCTTTGCAAAAGAGAGATATTGGCAAGGAAAAGCTGTCTTGTACCATTGCATTTTTCTCCCAAACGAAGGACACTAGAAAGAAAATTTTAAAGCCTCCTGTTAGGCCATCATCTACACGACATAGCCCTGAATTTTCCAATGCGTAGCTCTTTGCAAAAGAGAGATATTGGCAAGGAAAAGCTGTCTTGTACCATTGCATTTTTCTCCCAAACGAAGGACACTAGAAAGAAAATTTTAAAGCCTCCTGTTAGGCCATCATCTACACGACATAGCCCTGAATTTTCCAATGCGCAGCTCTTTGCAAAAGAGAGATATTGGCAAGGAAAAGCTGTCTTGTACCATTGCATTTTTCTCCCAAACGAAGGTCACTAGAAAGAAAATTTTTAAAGCCTCCTGTTAGGCCATCATCTACACGACATAGCCCTGAATTTTCCAATGCGCAGCTCTTTGCAAAAGAGAGATATTGGCAAGGAAAAGCTGTCTTGTACCTTTGCATTTTTCTCCCAAACGAAGGTCAGTAGAAAGAAAATTTTAAAGCCTCCTGTTAGGCCATCATCTACACGACATAGCCCTGAATTTTCCAATGCGTAGCTCTTTGCAAAAGAGAGATATTGGCAAGGAAAAGCTGTCTTGTACCATTGCATTTTTCTCCCAAACGAAGGACACTAGAAAGAAAATTTTAAAGCCTCCTGTTAGGCCATCATCTACACGACATAGCCCTGAATTTTCCAATGCGCAGCTCTTTGCAAAAGAGAGATATTGGCAAGGAAAAGCTGTCTTGTACCATTGCATTTTTCTCCCAAACGAAGGTCACTAGAAAGAAAATTTTTAAAGCCTCCTGTTAGGCCATCATCTACACGACATAGCCCTGAATTTTCCAATGCGCAGCTCTTTGCAAAAGAGAGATATTGGCAAGGAAAAGCTGTCTTGTACCTTTGCATTTTTCTCCCAAACGAAGGTCAGTAGAAAGAAAATTTTAAAGCCTCCTGTTAGGCCATCATCTACACGACATAGCCCTGAATTTTCCAATGCGTAGCTCTTTGCAAAAGAGAGATATTGGCAAGGAAAAGCTGTCTTGTACCTTTGCATTTTTCTCCCAAACGAAGGACACTAGAAAGAAAATTTTAAAGCCTCCTGTTAGGCCATCATCTACACGAAATAGCCCTGAATTTTCCAATGCGCAGCTCTTTGCAAAAGAGAGATATTGGCAAGGAAAAGCTGTCTTGTACCATTGCATTTTTCTCCCAAACGAAGGACACTAGAAAGAAAATTTTAAAGCCTCCTGTTAGGCCATCATCTACACGACATAGCCCTGAATTTTCCAATGCGCAGCTCTTTGCAAAAGAGAGATATTGGCAAGGAAAAGCTGTCTTGTACCATTGCATTTTTCTCCCAAACGAAGGACACTAGAAAGAAAATTTTAAAGCCTCCTGTTAGGCCATCATCTACACGACATAGCCCTGAATTTTCCAATGCGCAGATCTTTGCAAAAGAGAGATATTGGCAAGGAAAAGCTGTCTTGTACCATTGCATTTTTCTCCCAAACGAAGGACACTAGAAAGAAAATTTTAAAGCCTCCTGTTAGGCCATCATCTACACGACATAGCCCTGAATTTTCCAATGCGCAGATCTTTGCAAAAGAGAGATATTGGCAAGGAAAAGCTGTCTTGTACCATTGCATTTTTCTCCCAAACGAAGGACACTAGAAAGAAAATTTTAAAGCCTCCTGTTAGGCCATCATCTACACGACATAGCCCTGAATTTTCCAATGCGTAGCTCTTTGCAAAAGAGAGATATTGGCAAGGAAAAGCTGTCTTGTACCATTGCATTTTTCTCCCAAACGAAGGACACTAGAAAGAAAATTTTAAAGCCTCCTGTTAGGCCATCATCTACACGACATAGCCCTGAATTTTCCAATGCGCAGCTCTTTGCAAAAGAGAGATATTGGCAAGGAAAAGCTGTCTTGTACCATTGCATTTTTCTCCCAAACGAAGGTCACTAGAAAGAAAATTTTTAAAGCCTCCTGTTAGGCCATCATCTACACGACATAGCCCTGAATTTTCCAATGCGCAGCTCTTTGCAAAAGAGAGATATTGGCAAGGAAAAGCTGTCTTGTACCTTTGCATTTTTCTCCCAAACGAAGGTCAGTAGAAAGAAAATTTTAAAGCCTCCTGTTAGGCCATCATCTACACGACATAGCCCTGAATTTTCCAATGCGTAGCTCTTTGCAAAAGAGAGATATTGGCAAGGAAAAGCTGTCTTGTACCTTTGCATTTTTCTCCCAAACGAAGGACACTAGAAAGAAAATTTTAAAGCCTCCTGTTAGGCCATCATCTACACGAAATAGCCCTGAATTTTCCAATGCGCAGCTCTTTGCAAAAGAGAGATATTGGCAAGGAAAAGCTGTCTTGTACCATTGCATTTTTCTCCCAAACGAAGGACACTAGAAAGAAAATTTTAAAGCCTCCTGTTAGGCCATCATCTACACGACATAGCCCTGAATTTTCCAATGCGCAGCTCTTTGCAAAAGAGAGATATTGGCAAGGAAAAGCTGTCTTGTACCATTGCATTTTTCTCCCAAACGAAGGACACTAGAAAGAAAATTTTAAAGCCTCCTGTTAGGCCATCATCTACACGACATAGCCCTGAATTTTCCAATGCGCAGATCTTTGCAAAAGAGAGATATTGGCAAGGAAAAGCTGTCTTGTACCATTGCATTTTTCTCCCAAACGAAGGACACTAGAAAGAAAATTTTAAAGCCTCCTGTTAGGCCATCATCTACACGACATAGCCCTGAATTTTCCAATGCGTAGCTCTTTGCAAAAGAGAGATATTGGCAAGGAAAAGCTGTCTTGTACCATTGCATTTTTCTCCCAAACGAAGGACACTAGAAAGAAAATTTTAAAGCCTCCTGTTAGGCCATCATCTACACGACATAGCCCTGAATTTTCCAATGCGTAGCTCTTTGCAAAAGAGAGATATTGGCAAGGAAAAGCTGTCTTGTACCATTGCATTTTTCTCCCAAACGAAGGACACTAGAAAGAAAATTTTAAAGCCTCCTGTTAGGCCATCATCTACACGAAATAGCCCTGAATTTTCCAATGCGTAGCTCTTTGCAAAAGAGAGATATTGGCAAGGAAAAGCTGTCTTGTACCATTGCATTTTTCTCCCAAACGAAGGACACTAGAAAGAAAATTTTAAAGCCTCCTGTTAGGCCATCATCTACACGACATAGCCCTGAATTTTCCAATGCGTAGCTCTTTGCAAAAGAGAGACATTGGCAAGGAAAAGCTGTCTTGTACCATTGCATTTTTCTCCCAAACGAAGGACACTAGAAAGAAAATTTTAAAGCCTCCTGTTAGGCCATCATCTACACGAAATAGCCCTGAATTTTCCAATGCGCAGCTCTTTGCAAAAGAGAGATATTGGCAAGGAAAATCTGTCTTGTACCATTGCATTTTTCTCCCAAACGAAGGTCACTAGAAAGAAAATTTTTAAAGCCTCCTGTTAGGCCATCATCTACACGACATAGCCCTGAATTTTCCAATGCGCAGCTCTTTGCAAAAGAGAGATATTGGCAAGGAAAAGCTGTCTTGTACCTTTGCATTTTTCTCCCAAACGAAGGTCACTAGAAAGAAAATTTTAAAGCCTCCTGTTAGGCCATCATCTACACGACATAGCCCTGAATTTTCCAATGCGCAGCTCTTTGCAAAAGAGAGATATTGGCAAGGAAAAGCTGTCAGGTACCTTTGCATTTTTCTCCCAAACGAAGGACACTAGAAAGAAAATTTTAAAGCCTACTGTTAGGCCATCATCTACACGAAATAGCCCTGAATTTTCCAATGCGCAGCTCTTTGCAAAAGAGAGATATTGGCAAGGAAAAGCTGTCTTGTACCATTGCATTTTTCTCCCAAACGAAGGACACTAGAAAGAAAAATTTAAAGCCTCCTGTTAGGCCATCATCTACACGACATAGCCCTGAATTTTCCAATGCGCAGCTCTTTGCAAAAGAGAGATATTGGCAAGGAAAAGCTGTCTTGTACCATTGCATTTTTCTCCCAAACGAAGGTCACTAGAAAGAAAATTTTAAAGCCTACTGTTAGGCCATCATCTACACGACATAGCCCTGAATTTTCCAATGCGTAGCTCTTTGCAAAAGAGAGATATTGGCAAGGAAAAGCTGTCTTGTACCATTGCATTTTACTCCCAAACGAAGGACACTAGAAAGAAAATTTTAAAGCCTCCTGTTAGGCCATCATCTACACGACATAGCCCTGTATTTTCCAATGCGTAGCTCTTTGCAAAAGAGAGATATTGGCAAGGAAAAGCTGTCTTGTACCATTGCATTTTTCTCCCAAACGAAGGACACTAGAAAGAAAATTTTAAAGCCATCATCTACACGAAATAGCCCTGAATTTTCCAATGCGCAGCTCTTTGCAAAAGAGAGATATTGGCAAGGAAAATCTGTCTTGTACCATTGCATTTTTCTCCCAAACGAAGGTCACTAGAAAGAAAATTTTTAAAGCCTCCTGTTAGGCCATCATCTACACGACATAGCCCTGAATTTTCCAATGCGCAGCTCTTTGCAAAAGAGAGATATTGGCAAGGAAAAGCTGTCTTGTACCATTGCATTTTTCTCCCAAACGAAGGTCAGTAGAAAGAAAATTTGAAAGCCTCCTGTTAGGCCATCATCTACACGACATAGCCCTGAATTTTCCAATGCGCAGCTCTTTGCAAAAGAGAGATATTGGCAAGGAAAAGCTGTCTTGTACCTTTGCATTTTTCTCCCAAACGAAGGTCACTAGAAAGAAAATTTTAAAGCCTCCTGTTAGGCCATCATCTAAACGACATAGCCCTGAATTTTCCAATGCGCAGCTCTTTGCAAAAGAGAGATATTGGCAAGGAAAAGCTGTCAGGTACCTTTGCATTTTTCTCCCAAACGAAGGACACTAGAAAGAAAATTTTAAAGCCTACTGTTAGGCCATCATCTACACGAAATAGCCCTGAATTTTCCAATGCGCAGCTCTTTGCAAAAGAGAGATATTGGCAAGGAAAAGCTGTCTTGTACCATTGCATTTTTCTCCCAAACGAAGGACACTAGAAAGAAAAATTTAAAGCCTCCTGTTAGGCCATCATCTACACGACATAGCCCTGAATTTTCCAATGCGCAGCTCTTTGCAAAAGAGAGATATTGGCAAGGAAAAGCTGTCTTGTACCATTGCATTTTTCTCCCAAACGAAGGTCACTAGAAAGAAAATTTTAAAGCCTACTGTTAGGCCATCATCTACACGACATAGCCCTGAATTTTCCAATGCGTAGCTCTTTGCAAAAGAGAGATATTGGCAAGGAAAAGCTGTCTTGTACCATTGCATTTTTCTCCCAAACGAAGGACACTAGAAAGAAAATTTTAAAGCCTCCTGTTAGGCCATCATCTACACGACATAGCCCTGAATTTTCCAATGCGTAGCTCTTTGCAAAAGAGAGATATTGGCAAGGAAAAGCTGTCTTGTACCATTGCATTTTTCTCCCAAACGAAGGACACTAGAAAGAAAATTTTAAAGCCTCCTGTTAGGCCATCATCTACACGACATAGCCCTGAATTTTCCAATGCGCAGCTCTTTGCAAAAGAGAGATATTGGCAAGGAAAAGCTGTCTTGTAACATTGCATTTTTCTCCCAAACGAAGGTCAGTAGAAAGAAAATTTGAAAGCCTCCTGTTAGGCCATCATCTACACGACATAGCCCTGAATTTTCCAATGCGCAGCTCTTTGCAAAAGAGAGATATTGGCAAGGAAAAGCTGTCTTGTACCTTTGCATTTTTCTCCCAAACGAAGGACACTAGAAAGAAAATTTTAAAGCCTCCTGTTAGGCCATCATCTACACGACATAGCCCTGAATTTTCCAATGCGCAGCTCTTTGCAAAAGAGAGATATTGGCAAGGAAAAGCTGTCAGGTACCTTTGCATTTTTCTCCCAAACGAAGGACACTAGAAAGAAAAATTTAAAGCCTCCTGTTAGGCCATCATCTACACGACATAGCCCTGAATTTTCCAATGCGCAGCTCTTTGCAAAAGAGAGATATTGGCAAGGAAAAGCTGTCTTGTACCATTGCATTTTTCTCCCAAACGAAGGTCACTAGAAAGAAAATTTTAAAGCCTCCTGTTAGGCCATCATCTACACGACATAGCCCTGAATTTTCCAATGCGTAGCTCTTTGCAAAAGAGAGATATTGGCAAGGAAAAGCTGTCTTGTACCATTGCATTTTTCTCCAAAACGAAGGACACTAGAAAGAAAATTTTAAAGCCTCCTGTTAGGCCATCATCTACACGACATAGCCCTGAATTTTCCAATGCGCAGCTCTTTGCAAAAGAGAGATATTGGCAAGGAAAAGCTGTCTTGTACCTTTGCATTTTTCTCCCAAACGAAGGACACTAGAAAGAAAATTTTAAAGCCTCCTGTTAGGCCATCATCTACACGAAATAGCCCTGAATTTTCCAATGCGCAGCTCTTTGCAAAAGAGAGATATTGGCAAGGAAAAGCTGTCTTGTACCTTTGCATTTTTCTCCCAAACGAAGGACACTAGAATTAAAATTTTAAAGCCTCCTGTTAGGCCATCATCTACACGAAATAGCCCTGAATTTTCCAATGCGCAGCTCTTTGCAAAAGAGAGATATTGGCAAGGAAAAGCTGTCTTGTACCATTGCATTTTTCTCCCAAACGAAGGTCACTAGTAAAGAAAATTTTTAAAGCCTTCTGTTAGGCCATCATCTACACGACATAGCCCTGAATTTTCCAATGCGCAGCTCTTTGCAAAAGAGAGATATTGGCAAGGAAAAGCTGTCTTGTACCTTTGCATTTTTCTCCCAAACGAAGGTCAGTAGAAAGAAAATTTTAAAGCCTCCTGTTAGGCCATCATCTACACGACATAGCCCTGAATTTTCCAATGCGTAGCTCTTTGCAAAAGAGAGATATTGGCAAGGAAAAGCTGTCTTGTACCTTTGCATTTTTCTCCCAAACGAAGGAAACTAGAAAGAAAATTTTAAAGCCTCCTGTTAGGCCATCATCTACACGAAATAGCCCTGAATTTTCCAATGCGCAGCTCTTTGCAAAAGAGAGATATTGGCAAGGAAAAGCTGTCAGGTACCTTTGCATTTTTCTCCCAAACGAAGGACACTAGAAAGAAAATTTTAAAGCCTCCTGTTAGGCCATCATCTACACGACATAGCCCTGAATTTTCCAATGCGCAGCTCTTTGCAAAAGAGAGATATTGGCAAGGAAAAGCTGTCTTGTACCTTTGCATTTTTCTCCCAAACGAAGGTCACTAGAAAGAAAATTTTAAAGCCTCCTGTTAGGCCATCATCTACACGACATAGCCCTGAATTTTCCAATGCGCAGCTCTTTGCAAAAGAGAGATATTGGCAAGGAAAAGCTGTCAGGTACCTTTGCATTTTTCTCCCAAACGAAGGACACTAGAAAGAAAATTTTAAAGCCTACTGTTAGGCCATCATCTACACGAAATAGCCCTGAATTTTCCAATGCGCAGCTCTTTGCAAAAGAGAGATATTGGCAAGGAAAAGCTGTCTTGTACCATTGCATTTTTCTCCCAAACGAAGGACACTAGAAAGAAAAATTTAAAGCCTCCTGTTAGGCCATCATCTACACGACATAGCCCTGAATTTTCCAATGCGCAGCTCTTTGCAAAAGAGAGATATTGGCAAGGAAAAGCTGTCTTGTACCATTGCATTTTTCTCCCAAACGAAGGTCACTAGAAAGAAAATTTTAAAGCCTCCTGTTAGGCCATCATCTACACGACATAGCCCTGAATTTTCCAATGCGTAGCTCTTTGCAAAAGAGAGATATTGGCAAGGAAAAGCTGTCTTGTACCATTGCATTTTTCTCCCAAACGAAGGACACTAGAAAGAAAATTTTAAAGCCTCCTGTTAGGCCATCATCTACACGACATAGCCCTGAATTTTCCAATGCGTAGCTCTTTGCAAAAGAGAGATATTGGCAAGGAAAAGCTGTCTTGTACCATTGCATTTTTCTCCCAAACGAAGGACACTAGAAAGAAAATTTTAAAGCCTCCTGTTAGGCCATCATCTACACGAAATAGCCCTGAATTTTCCAATGCGCAGCTCTTTGCAAAAGAGAGATATTGGCAAGGAAAATCTGTCTTGTACCATTGCATTTTTCTCCCAAACGAAGGTCACTAGAAAGAAAATTTTTAAAGCCTCCTGTTAGGCCATCATCTACACGACATAGCCCTGAATTTTCCAATGCGCAGCTCTTTGCAAAAGAGAGATATTGGCAAGGAAAAGCTGTCTTGTACCATAGCATTTTTCTCCCAAACGAAGGTCAGTAGAAAGAAAATTTGAAAGCCTCCTGTTAGGCCATCATCTACACGACATAGCCCTGAATTTTCCAATGCGCAGCTCTTTGCAAAAGAGAGATATTGGCAAGGAAAAGCTGTCTTGTACCTTTGCATTTTTCTCCCAAACGAAGGACACTAGAAAGAAAATTTTAAAGCCTCCTGTTAGGCCATCATCTACACGACATAGCCCTGAATTTTCCAATGCGCAGCTCTTTGCAAAAGAGAGATATTGGCAAGGAAAAGCTGTCAGGTACCTTTGCATTTTTCTCCCAAACGAAGGACACTAGAAAGAAAAATTTAAAGCCTCCTGTTAGGCCATCATCTACACGACATAGCCCTGAATTTTCCAATGCGCAGCTCTTTGCAAAAGAGAGATATTGGCAAGGAAAAGCTGTCTTGTACCATTGCATTTTTCTCCCAAACGAAGGTCACTAGAAAGAAAATTTTAAAGCCTCCTGTTAGGCCATCATCTACACGACATAGCCCTGAATTTTCCAATGCGTAGCTCTTTGCAAAAGAGAGATATTGGCAAGGAAAAGCTGTCTTGTACCATTGCATTTTTCTCCAAAACGAAGGACACTAGAAAGAAAATTTTAAAGCCTCCTGTTAGGCCATCATCTACACGACATAGCCCTGAATTTTCCAATGCGCAGCTCTTTGCAAAAGAGAGATATTGGCAAGGAAAAGCTGTCTTGTACCTTTGCATTTTTCTCCCAAACGAAGGACACTAGAAAGAAAATTTTAAAGCCTCCTGTTAGGCCATCATCTACACGAAATAGCCCTGAATTTTCCAATGCGCAGCTCTTTGCAAAAGAGAGATATTGGCAAGGAAAAGCTGTCTTGTACCTTTGCATTTTTCTCCCAAACGAAGGATACTAGAATTAAAATTTTAAAGCCTCCTGTTAGGCCATCATCTACACGAAATAGCCCTGAATTTTCCAATGCGCAGCTCTTTGCAAAAGAGAGATATTGGCAAGGAAAAGCTGTCTTGTACCATTGCATTTTTCTCCCAAACGAAGGTCACTAGTAAAGAAAATTTTTAAAGCCTTCTGTTAGGCCATCATCTACACGACATAGCCCTGAATTTTCCAATGCGCAGCTCTTTGCAAAAGAGAGATATTTACAAGGAAAAGCTGTCTTGTACCTTTGCATTTTTCTCCCAAACGAAGGTCAGTAGAAAGAAAATTTTAAAGCCTCCTGTTAGGCCATCATCTACACGACATAGCCCTGAATTTTCCAATGCGTAGCTCTTTGCAAAAGAGAGATATTGGCAAGGAAAAGCTGTCTTGTACCTTTGCATTTTTCTCCCAAACGAAGGAAACTAGAAAGAAAATTTTAAAGCCTCCTGTTAGGCCATCATCTACACGAAATAGCCCTGAATTTTCCAATGCGCAGCTCTTTGCAAAAGAGAGATATTGGCAAGTAAAAGCTGTCTTGTACCATTGCATTTTTCTCCCAAACGAAGGACACTAGAAAGAAAATTTTAAAGCCTCCTGTTAGGCCATCATCTACACGACATAGCCCTGAATTTTCCAATGCGCTGCTCTTTGCAAAAGAGAGATATTGGCAAGGAAAAGCTGTCTTGTACCATTGCATTTTTCTCCCAAACGAAGGTCACTAGAAAGAAAATTTTTAAAGCCTCCTGTTAGGCCATCATCTACACGACATAGCCCTGAATTTTCCAATGCGCAGCTCTTTGCAAAAGAGAGATATTGGCAAGGAAAAGCTGTCTTGTATCTTTGCATTTTTCTCCCAAACGAAGGTCAGTAGAAAGAAAATTTTAAAGCCTCCTGTTAGGCCATCATCTACACGACATAGCCCTGAATTTTCCAATGCGTAGCTCTTTGCAAAAGAGAGATATTGGCAAGGAAAAGCTGTCTTGTACCTTTGCATTTTTCTCCCAAACGAAGGACACTAGAAAGAAAATTTTAAAGCCTCCTGTTAGGCCATCATCTACACGAAATAGCCCTGAATTTTCCAATGCGCAGCTCTTTGCAAAAGAGAGATATTGGCAAGGAAAAGCTGTCAGGTACCTTTGCATTTTTCTCCCAAACGAAGGACACTAGAAAGAAAATTTTAAAGCCTCCTGTTAGGCCATCATCTACACGACATAGCCCTGAATTTTCCAATGCGCAGCTCTTTGCAAAAGAGAGATATTGGCAAGGAAAAGCTGTCAGGTACCTTTGCATTTTTCTCCCAAACGAAGGACACTAGAAAGAAAAATTTAAAGCCTCCTGTTAGGCCATCATCTACACGACATAGCCCTGAATTTTCCAATGCGCAGCTCTTTGCAAAAGAGAGATATTGGCAAGGAAAAGCTGTCTTGTACCATTGCATTTTTCTCCCAAACGAAGGTCACTAGAAAGAAAATTTTAAAGCCTCCTGTTAGGCCATCATCTACACGACATAGCCCTGAATTTTCCAATGCGTAGCTCTTTGCAAAAGAGAGATATTGGCAAGGAAAAGCTGTCTTGTACCATTGCATTTTTCTCCAAAACGAAGGACACTAGAAAGAAAATTTTAAAGCCTCCTGTTAGGCCATCATCTACACGAAATAGCCCTGAATTTTCCAATGCGCAGCTCTTTGCAAAAGAGAGATATTGGCAAGGAAAAGCTGTCTTGTACCTTTGCATTTTTCTCCCAAACGAAGGACACTAGAATTAAAATTTTAAAGCCTCCTGTTAGGCCATCATCTACACGAAATAGCCCTGAATTTTCCAATGCGCAGCTCTTTGCAAAAGAGAGATATTGGCAAGGAAAAGCTGTCTTGTACCATTGCATTTTTCTCCCAAACGAAGGTCACTAGTAAAGAAAATTTTTAAAGCCTTCTGTTAGGCCATCATCTACACGACATAGCCCTGAATTTTCCAATGCGCAGTTCTTTGCAAAAGAGAGATATTGGCAAGGAAAAGCTGTCTTGTACCTTTGCATTTTTCTCCCAAACGAAGGTCAGTAGAAAGAAAATTTTAAAGCCTCCTGTTAGGCCATCATCTACACGACATAGCCCTGAATTTTCCAATGCGTAGCTCTTTGCAAAAGAGAGATATTGGCAAGGAAAAGCTGTCTTGTACCTTTGCATTTTTCTCCCAAACGAAGGAAACTAGAAAGAAAATTTTAAAGCCTCCTGTTAGGCCATCATCTACACGAAATAGCCCTGAATTTTCCAATGCGCAGCTCTTTGCAAAAGAGAGATATTGGCAAGTAAAAGCTGTCTTGTACCATTGCATTTTTCTCCCAAACGAAGGACACTAGAAAGAAAATTTTAAAGCCTCCTGTTAGGCCATCATCTACACGACATAGCCCTGAATTTTCCAATGCGCAGCTCTTTGCAAAAGAGAGATATTGGCAAGGAAAAGCTGTCTTGTACCATTGCATTTTTCTCCCAAACGAAGGTCACTAGAAAGAAAATTTTTAAAGCCTCCTGTTAGGCCATCATCTACACGACATAGCCCTGAATTTTCCAATGCGCAGCTCTTTGCAAAAGAGAGATATTGGCAAGGAAAAGCTGTCTTGTACCTTTGCATTTTTCTCCCAAACGAAGGTCAGTAGAAAGAAAATTTTAAAGCCTCCTGTTAGGCCATCATCTACACGACATAGCCCTGAATTTTCCAATGCGTAGCTCTTTGCAAAAGAGAGATATTGGCAAGGAAAAGCTGTCTTGTACCTTTGCATTTTTCTCCCAAACGAAGGACACTAGAAAGAAAATTTTAAAGCCTCCTGTTAGGCCATCATCTACACGAAATAGCCCTGAATTTTCCAATGCGCAGCTCTTTGCAAAAGAGAGATATTGGCAAGGAAAAGCTGTCAGGTACCTTTGCATTTTTCTCCCAAACGAAGGACACTAGAAAGAAAATTTTAAAGCCTCCTGTTAGGCCATCATCTACACGACATAGCCCTGAATTTTCCAATGCGCAGCTCTTTGCAAAAGAGAGATATTGGCAAGGAAAAGCTGTCTTGTACCTTTGCATTTTTCTCCCAAACGAAGGTCACTAGAAAGAAAATTTTAAAGCCTCCTGTTAGGCCATCATCTACACGACATAGCCCTGAATTTTCCAATGCGCAGCTCTTTGCAAAAGAGAGATATTGGCAAGGAAAAGCTGTCAGGTACCTTTGCATTTTTCTCCCAAACGAAGGACACTAGAAGGAAAATTTTAAAGCCTACTGTTAGGCCATCATCTACACGAAATAGCCCTGAATTTTCCAATGCGCAGCTCTTTGCAAAAGAGAGATATTGGCAAGGAAAAGCTGTCTTGTACCATTGCATTTTTCTCCCAAACGAAGGACACTAGAAAGAAAAATTTAAAGCCTCCTGTTAGGCCATCATCTACACGACATAGCCCTGAATTTTCCAATGCGCAGCTCTTTGCAAAAGAGAGATATTGGCAAGGAAAAGCTGTCTTGTACCATTGCATTTTTCTCCCAAACGAAGGTCACTAGAAAGAAAATTTTAAAGCCTCCTGTTAGGCCATCATCTACACGACATAGCCCTGAATTTTCCAATGCGTAGCTCTTTGCAAAAGAGAGATATTGGCAAGGAAAAGCTGTCTTGTACCATTGCATTTTTCTCCCAAACGAAGGACACTAGAAAGAAAATTTTAAAGCCTCCTGTTAGGCCATCATCTACACGACATAGCCCTGAATTTTCCAATGCGTAGCTCTTTGCAAAAGAGAGATATTGGCAAGGAAAAGCTGTCTTGTACCATTGCATTTTTCTCCCAAACGAAGGACACTAGAAAGAAAATTTTAAAGCCTCCTGTTAGGCCATCATCTACACGAAATAGCCCTGAATTTCCAATGCGCAGCTCTTTGCAAAAGAGAGATATTGGCAAGGAAAATCTGTCTTGTACCATTGCATTTTTCTCCCAAACGAAGGTCACTAGAAAGAAAATTTTTAAAGCCTCCTGTTAGGCCATCATCTACACGACATAGCCCTGAATTTTCCAATGCGCAGCTCTTTGCAAAAGAGAGATATTGGCAAGGAAAAGCTGTCTTGTACCATTGCATTTTTCTCCCAAACGAAGGTCAGTAGAAAGAAAATTTGAAAGCCTCCTGTTAGGCCATCATCTACACGACATAGCCCTGAATTTTCCAATGCGTAGCTCTTTGCAAAAGAGAGATATTGGCAAGGAAAAGCTGTCTTGTACCATTGCATTTTTCTCCCAAACGAAGGACACTAGAAAGAAAATTTTAAAGCCTCCTGTTAGGCCATCATCTACACGACATAGCCCTGAATTTTCCAATGCGTAGCTCTTTGCAAAAGAGAGATATTGGCAAGGAAAAGCTGTCTTGTACCATTGCATTTTTCTCCCAAACGAAGGACACTAGAAAGAAAATTTTAAAGCCTCCTGTTAGGCCATCATCTACACGAAATAGCCCTGAATTTTCCAATGCGCAGCTCTTTGCAAAAGAGAGATATTGGCAAGGAAAATCTGTCTTGTACCATTGCATTTTTCTCCCAAACGAAGGTCACTAGAAAGAAAATTTTTAAAGCCTCCTGTTAGGCCATCATCTACACGACATAGCCCTGAATTTTCCAATGCGCAGCTCTTTGCAAAAGAGAGATATTGGCAAGGAAAAGCTGTCTTGTACCATTGCATTTTTCTCCCAAACGAAGGTCAGTAGAAAGAAAATTTGAAAGCCTCCTGTTAGGCCATCATCTACACGACATAGCCCTGAATTTTCCAATGCGCAGCTCTTTGCAAAAGAGAGATATTGGCAAGGAAAAGCTGTCTTGTACCTTTGCATTTTTCTCCCAAACGAAGGACACTAGAAAGAAAATTTTAAAGCCTCCTGTTAGGCCATCATCTACACGACATAGCCCTGAATTTTCCAATGCGCAGCTCTTTGCAAAAGAGAGATATTGGCAAGGAAAAGCTGTCAGGTACCTTTGCATTTTTCTCCCAAACGAAGGACACTAGAAAGAAAAATTTAAAGCCTCCTGTTAGGCCATCATCTACACGACATAGCCATGAATTTTCCAATGCGCAGCTCTTTGCAAAAGAGAGATATTGGCAAGGAAAAGCTGTCTTGTACCATTGCATTTTTCTCCCAAACGAAGGTCACTAGAAAGAAAATTTTAAAGCCTCCTGTTAGGCCATCATCTACACGACATAGCCCTGAATTTTCCAATGCGTAGCTCTTTGCAAAAGAGAGATATTGGCAAGGAAAAGCTGTCTTGTACCATTGCATTTTTCTCCAAAACGAAGGACACTAGAAAGAAAATTTTAAAGCCTCCTGTTAGGCCATCATCTACACGACATAGCCCTGAATTTTCCAATGCGCAGCTCTTTGCAAAAGAGAGATATTGGCAAGGAAAAGCTGTCTTGTACCTTTGCATTTTTCTCCCAAACGAAGGACACTAGAAAGAAAATTTTAAAGCCTCCTGTTAGGCCATCATCTACACGAAAAAGCCCTGAATTTTCCAATGCGCAGCTCTTTGCAAAAGAGAGATATTGGCAAGGAAAAGCTGTCTTGTACCTTTGCATTTTTCTCCCAAACGAAGGACACTAGAATTAAAATTTTAAAGCCTCCTGTTAGGCCATCATCTACACGAAATAGCCCTGAATTTTCCAATGCGCAGCTCTTTGCAAAAGAGAGATATTGGCAAGGAAAAGCTGTCTTGTACCATTGCATTTTTCTCCCAAACGAAGGTCACTAGTAAAGAAAATTTTTAAAGCCTTCTGTTAGGCCATCATCTACACGACATAGCCCTGAATTTTCCAATGCGCAGCTCTTTGCAAAAGAGAGATATTGGCAAGGAAAAGCTGTCTTGTACCTTTGCATTTTTCTCCCAAACGAAGGTCAGTAGAAAGAAAATTTTAAAGCCTCCTGTTAGGCCATCATCTACACGACATAGCCCTGAATTTTCCAATGCGTAGCTCTTTGCAAAAGAGAGATATTGGCAAGGAAAAGCTGTCTTGTACCTTTGCATTTTTCTCCCAAACGAAGGAAACTAGAAAGAAAATTTTAAAGCCTCCTGTTAGGCCATCATCTACACGAAATAGCCCTGAATTTTCCAATGCGCAGCTCTTTGCAAAAGAGAGATATTGGCAAGGAAAAGCTGTCTTGTACCATTGCATTTTTCTCCCAAACGAAGGTCACTAGAAAGAAAATTTTTAAAGCCTCCTGTTAGGCCATCATAACACGACATAGCCCTGAATTTTCCAATGCGCAGCTCTTTGCAAAAGAGAGATATTGGCAAGGAAAAGCTGTCTTGTATCTTTGCATTTTTCTCCCAAACGAAGGTCAGTAGAAAGAAAATTTTAAAGCCTCCTGTTAGGCCATCATCTACACGACATAGCCCTGAATTTTCCAATGCGTAGCTCTTTGCAAAAGAGAGATATTGGCAAGGAAAAGCTGTCTTGTACCTTTGCATTTTTCTCCCAAACGAAGGACACTAGAAAGAAAATTTTAAAGCCTCCTGTTAGGCCATCATCTACACGAAATAGCCCTGAATTTTCCAATGCGCAGCTCTTTGCAAAAGAGAGATATTGGCAAGGAAAAGCTGTCAGGTACCTTTGCATTTTTCTCCCAAACGAAGGACACTAGAAAGAAAATTTTAAAGCCTCCTGTTAGGCCATCATCTACACGAAATAGCCCTGAATTTTCCAATGCGCAGCTCTTTGCAAAAGAGAGATATTGGCAAGGAAAAGCTGTCTTGTACCATTGCATTTTTCTCCCAAACGAAGGACACTAGAAAGAAAATTTTAAAGCCTCCTGTTAGGCCATCATCTACACGACATAGCCCTGAATTTTCCAATGCGCAGCTCTTTGCAAAAGAGAGATATTGGCAAGGAAAAGCTGTCTTGTACCTTTGCATTTTTCTCCCAAACGAAGGTCACTAGAAAGAAAATTTTTAAAGCCTCCTGTTAGGCCATCATCTACACGACATAGCCCTGAATTTTCCAATGCGTAGCTCTTTGCAAAAGAGAGATATTGGCAAGGAAAAGCTGTCTTGTACCATTGCATTTTTCTCCCAAACGAAGGACACTAGAAAGAAAATTTTAAAGCCTCCTGTTAGGCCATCATCTACACGAAATAGCCCTGAATTTTCCAATGCGCAGCTCTTTGCAAAAGAGAGATATTGGCAAGGAAAATCTGTCTTGTACCATTGCATTTTTCTCCCAAACGAAGGTCACTAGAAAGAAAATTTTTAAAGCCTCCTGTTAGGCCATCATCTACACGAAATAGCCCTGAATTTTCCAATGCGCAGCTCTTTGCAAAAGAGAGATATTGGCAAGGAAAAGCTGTCTTGTATCTTTGCATTTTTCTCCCAAACGAAGGTCAGTAGAAAGAAAATTTTAAAGCCTCCTGTTAGGCCATCATCTACACGACATAGCCCTGAATTTTCCAATGCGCAGCTCTTTGCAAAAGAGAGATATTGGCAAGGAAAAGCTGTCTTGTACCATTGCATTTTTCTCCCAAACGAAGGTCAGTAGAAAGAAAATTTGAAAGCCTCCTGTTAGGCCATCATCTACACGACATAGCCCTGAATTTTCCAATGCGCAGCTCTTTGCAAAAGAGAGATATTGGCAAGGAAAAGCTGTCTTGTACCTTTGCATTTTTCTCCCAAACGAAGGTCACTAGAAAGAAAATTTTAAAGCCTCCTGTTAGGCCATCATCTACACGACATAGCCCTGAATTTTCCAATGCGCAGCTCTTTGCAAAAGAGAGATATTGGCAAGGAAAAGCTGTCAGGTACCTTTGCATTTTTCTCCCAAACGAAGGACACTAGAAAGAAAATTTTAAAGCCTACTGTTAGGCCATCATCTACACGAAATAGCCCTGAATTTTCCAATGCGCAGCTCTTTGCAAAAGAGAGATATTGGCAAGGAAAAGCTGTCTTGTACCATTGCATTTTTCTCCCAAACGAAGGACACTAGAAGTAAAATTTAAAGCCTCCTGTTAGGCCATCATCTACACGACATAGCCCTGAATTTTCCAATGCGCAGCTCTTTGCAAAAGAGAGATATTGGCAAGGAAAAGCTGTCTTGTACCATTGCATTTTTCTCCCAAACGAAGGTCACTAGAAAGAAAATTTTAAAGCCTCCTGTTAGGCCATCATCTACACGACATAGCCCTGAATTTTCCAATGCGTAGCTCTTTGCAAAAGAGAGATATTGGCAAGGAAAAGCTGTCTTGTACCATTGCATTTTTCTCCCAAACGAAGGACACTAGAAAGAAAATTTTAAAGCCTCCTGTTAGGCCATCATCTACACGACATAGCCCTGAATTTTCCAATGCGTAGCTCTTTGCAAAAGAGAGATATTGGCAAGGAAAAGCTGTCTTGTACCATTGCATTTTTCTCCCAAACGAAGGACACTAGAAAGAAAATTTTAAAGCCTCCTGTTAGGCCATCATCTACACGAAATAGCCCTGAATTTTCCAATGCGCAGCTCTTTGCAAAAGAGAGATATTGGCAAGGAAAATCTGTCTTGTACCATTGCATTTTTCTCCCAAACGAAGGTCACTAGAAAGAAAATTTTTAAAGCCTCCTGTTAGGCCATCATCTACACGACATAGCCCTGAATTTTCCAATGCGCAGCTCTTTGCAAAAGAGAGATATTGGCAAGGAAAAGCTGTCTTGTACCTTTGCATTTTTCTCCCAAACGAAGGTCAGTAGAAAGAAAATTTTTAAAGCCTCCTGTTAGGCCATCATCTACACGACATAGCCCTGAATTTTCCAATGCGCAGCTCTTTGCAAAAGAGAGATATTGGCAAGGAAAAGCTGTCTTGTACCTTTGCATTTTTCTCCCAAACGAAGGTCAGTAGAAAGAAAATTTTAAAGCCTCCTGTTAGGCCATCATCTACACGACATAGCCCTGAATTTTCCAATGCGTAGCTCTTTGCAAAAGAGAGATATTGGCAAGGAAAAGCTGTCTTGTACCTTTGCATTTTTCTCCCAAACGAAGGACACTAGAAAGAAAATTTTAAAGCCTCCTGTTAGGCCATCATCTACACGAAATAGCCCTGAATTTTCCAATGCGCAGCTCTTTGCAAAAGAGAGATATTGGCAAGGAAAAGCTGTCAGGTACCTTTGCATTTTTCTCCCAAACGAAGGACACTAGAAAGAAAATTTTAAAGCCTCCTGTTAGGCCATCATCTACACGAAATAGCCCTGAATTTTCCAATGCGCAGCTCTTTGCAAAAGAGAGATATTGGCAAGGAAAAGCTGTCTTGTACCATTGCATTTTTCTCCCAAACGAAGGACACTAGAAAGAAAATTTTAAAGCCTCCTGTTAGGCCATCATCTACACGACATAGCCCTGAATTTTCCAATGCGCAGCTCTTTGCAAAAGAGAGATATTGGCAAGGAAAAGCTGTCTTGTACCTTTGCATTTTTCTCCCAAACGAAGGTCACTAGAAAGAAAATTTTAAAGCCTCCTGTTAGGCCATCATCTACACGACATAGCCCTGAATTTTCCAATGCGTAGCTCTTTGCAAAAGAGAGATATTGGCAAGGAAAAGCTGTCTTGTACCATTGCATTTTTCTCCCAAACGAAGGACACTAGAAAGAAAATTTTAAAGCCTCCTGTTAGGCCATCATCTACACGAAATAGCCCTGAATTTTCCAATGCGCAGCTCTTTGCAAAAGAGAGATATTGGCAAGGAAAATCTGTCTTGTACCATTGCATTTTTCTCCCAAACGAAGGTCACTAGAAAGAAATTTTTTAAAGCCTCCTGTTAGGCCATCATCTACACGACATAGCCCTGAATTTTCCAATGCGCAGCTCTTTGCAAAAGAGAGATATTGGCAAGGAAAAGCTGTCTTGTACCATTGCATTTTTCTCCCAAACGAAGGTCAGTAGAAAGAAAATTTGAAAGCCTCCTGTTAGGCCATCATCTACACGACATAGCCCTGGATTTTCCAATGCGCAGCTCTTTGCAAAAGAGAGATATTGGCAAGGAAAAGCTGTCTTGTACCTTTGCATTTTTCTCCCAAACGAAGGTCACTAGAAAGAAAATTTTAAAGCCTCCTGTTAGGCCATCATCTACACGACATAGCCCTGAATTTTCCAATGCGCAGCTCTTTGCAAAAGAGAGATATTGGCAAGGAAAAGCTGTCAGGTACCTTTGCATTTTTCTCCCAAACGAAGGACACTAGAAAGAAAATTTTAAAGCCTACTGTTAGGCCATCATCTACACGAAATAGCCCTGAATTTTCCAATGCGCAGCTCTTTGCAAAAGAGAGATATTGGCAAGGAAAAGCTGTCTTGTACCATTGCATTTTTCTCCCAAACGAAGGACACTAGAAAGAAAAATTTAAAGCCTCCTGTTAGGCCATCATCTACACGACATAGCCCTGAATTTTCCAATGCGCAGCTCTTTGCAAAAGAGAGATATTGTCAAGGAAAAGCTGTCTTGTACCATTGCATTTTTCTCCCAAACGAAGGTCACTAGAAAGAAAATTTTAAAGCCTCCTGTTAGGCCATCATCTACACGACATAGCCCTGAATTTTCCAATGCGTAGCTCTTTGCAAAAGAGAGATATTGGCAAGGAAAAGCTGTCTTGTACCATTGCATTTTTCTCCCAAACGAAGGACACTAGAAAGAAAATTTTAAAGCCTCCTGTTAGGCCATCATCTACACGACATAGCCCTGAATTTTCCAATGCGTAGCTCTTTGCAAAAGAGAGATATTGGCAAGGAAAAGCTGTCTTGTACCATTGCATTTTTCTCCCAAACGAAGGACACTAGAAAGAAAATTTTAAAGCCTCCTGTTAGGCCATCATCTACACGAAATAGCCCTGAATTTTCCAATGCGCAGCTCTTTGCAAAAGAGAGATATTGGCAAGGAAAATCTGTCTTGTACCATTGCATTTTTCTCCCAAACGAAGGTCACTAGAAAGAAAATTTTTAAAGCCTCCTGTTAGGCCATCATCTACACGACATAGCCCTGAATTTTCCAATGCGCAGCTCTTTGCAAAAGAGAGATATTGGCAAGGAAAAGCTGTCTTGTACCTTTGCATTTTTCTCCCAAACGAAGGTCAGTAGAAAGAAAATTTTAAAGCCTCCTGTTAGGCCATCATCTACACGACATAGCCCTGAATTTTCCAATGCGTAGCTCTTTGCAAAAGAGAGATATTGGCAAGGAAAAGCTGTCTTGTACCTTTGCATTTTTCTCCCAAACGAAGGACACTAGAAAGAAAATTTTAAAGCCTCCTGTTAGGCCATCATCTACACGAAATAGCCCTGAATTTTCCAATGCGCAGCTCTTTGCAAAAGAGAGATATTGGCAAGGAAAAGCTGTCAGGTACCTTTGCATTTTTCTCCCAAACGAAGGACACTAGAAAGAAAATTTTAAAGCCTCCTGTTAGGCCATCATCTACACGAAATAGCCCTGAATTTTCCAATGCGCAGCTCTTTGCAAAAGAGAGATATTGGCAAGGAAAAGCTGTCTTGTACCTTTGCATTTTTCTCCCAAACGAAGGTCACTAGAAAGAAAATTTTAAAGCCTCCTGTTAGGCCATCATCTACACGACATAGCCCTGAATTTTCCAATGCGTAGCTCTTTGCAAAAGAGAGATATTGGCAAGGAAAAGCTGTCTTGTACCATTGCATTTTTCTCCCAAACGAAGGACACTAGAAAGAAAATTTTAAAGCCTCCTGTTAGGCCATCATCTACACGAAATAGCCCTGAATTTTCCAATGCGCAGCTCTTTGCAAAAGAGAGATATTGGCAAGGAAAATCTGTCTTGTACCATTGCATTTTTCTCCCAAACGAAGGTCACTAGAAAGAAAATTTTTAAAGCCTCCTGTTAGGCCATCATCTACACGACATAGCCCTGAATTTTCCAATGCGCAGCTCTTTGCAAAAGAGAGATATTGGCAAGGAAAAGCTGTCTTGTACCATTGCATTTTTCTCCCAAACGAAGGTCAGTAGAAAGAAAATTTGAAAGCCTCCTGTTAGGCCATCATCTACACGACATAGCCCTGAATTTTCCAATGCGCAGCTCTTTGCAAAAGAGAGATATTGGCAAGGAAAAGCTGTCTTGTACCTTTGCATTTTTCTCCCAAACGAAGGTCACTAGAAAGAAAATTTTAAAGCCTCCTGTTAGGCCATCATCTACACGACATAGCCCTGAATTTTCCAATGCGCAGCTCTTTGCAAAAGAGAGATATTGGCAAGGAAAAGCTGTCAGGTACCTTTGCATTTTTCTCCCAAACGAAGGACACTAGAAAGAAAATTTTAAAGCCTACTGTTAGGCCATCATCTACACGAAATAGCCCTGAATTTTCCAATGCGCAGCTCTTTGCAAAAGAGAGATATTGGCAAGGAAAAGCTGTCTTGTACCATTGCATTTTTCTCCCAAACGAAGGACACTAGAAAGAAAAATTTAAAGCCTCCTGTTAGGCCATCATCTACACGACATAGCCCTGAATTTTCCAATGCGCAGCTCTTTGCAAAAGAGAGATATTGGCAAGGAAAAGCTGTCTTGTACCATTGCATTTTTCTCCCAAACGAAGGTCACTAGAAAGAAAATTTTAAAGCCTCCTGTTAGGCCATCATCTACACGACATAGCCCTGAATTTTCCAATGCGTAGCTCTTTGCAAAAGAGAGATATTGGCAAGGAAAAGCTGTCTTGTACCATTGCATTTTTCTCCCAAACGAAGGACACTAGAAAGAAAATTTTAAAGCCTCCTGTTAGGCCATCATCTACACGACATAGCCCTGAATTTTCCAATGCGTAGCTCTTTGCAAAAGAGAGATATTGGCAAGGAAAAGCTGTCTTGTACCATTGCATTTTTCTCCCAAACGAAGGACACTAGAAAGAAAATTTTAAAGCCTCCTGTTAGGCCATCATCTACACGAAATAGCCCTGAATTTTCCAATGCGCAGCTCTTTGCAAAAGAGAGATATTGGCAAGGAAAAGCTGTCTTGTACCTTTGCATTTTTCTCCCAAACGAAGGTCACTAGAAAGAAAATTTTAAAGCCTCCTGTTAGGCCATCATCTACACGACATAGCCCTGAATTTTCCAATGCGCAGCTCTTTGCAAAAGAGAGATATTGGCAAGGAAAAGCTGTCAGGTACCTTTGCATTTTTCTCCCAAACGAAGGACACTAGAAAGAAAATTTTAAAGCCTACTGTTAGGCCATCATCTACACGAAATAGCCCTGAATTTTCCAATGCGCAGCTCTTTGCAAAAGAGAGATATTGGCAAGGAAAAGCTGTCTTGTACCATTGCATTTTTCTCCCAAACGAAGGACACTAGAAAGAAAAATTTAAAGCCTCCTGTTAGGCCATCATCTACACGACATAGCCCTGAATTTTCCAATGCGCAGCTCTTTGCAAAAGAGAGATATTGGCAAGGAAAAGCTGTCTTGTACCATTGCATTTTTCTCCCAAACGAAGGTCACTAGAAAGAAAATTTTAAAGCCTCCTGTTAGGCCATCATCTACACGACATAGCCCTGAATTTTCCAATGCGTAGCTCTTTGCAAAAGAGAGATATTGGCAAGGAAAAGCTGTCTTGTACCATTGCATTTTTCTCCAAAACGAAGGACACTAGAAAGAAAATTTTAAAGCCTCCTGTTAGGCCATCATCTACACGACATAGCCCTGAATTTTCCAATGCGCAGCTCTTTGCAAAAGAGAGATATTGGCAAGGAAAAGCTGTCTTGTACCTTTGCATTTTTCTCCCAAACGAAGGACACTAGAAAGAAAATTTTAAAGCCTCCTGTTAGGCCATCATCTACACGAAATAGCCCTGAATTTTCCAATGCGCAGCTCTTTGCAAAAGAGAGATATTGGCAAGGAAAAGCTGTCTTGTACCTTTGCATTTTTCTCCCAAACGAAGGACACTAGAATTAAAATTTTAAAGCCTCCTGTTAGGCCATCATCTACACGAAATAGCCCTGAATTTTCCAATGCGCAGCTCTTTGCAAAAGAGAGATATTGGCAAGGAAAAGCTGTCTTGTACCATTGCATTTTTCTCCCAAACGAAGGTCACTAGTAAAGAAAATTTTTAAAGCCTCCTGTTAGGCCATCATCTACACGACATAGCCCTGAATTTTCCAATGCGCAGCTCTTTGCAAAAGAGAGATATTGGCAAGGAAAAGCTGTCTTGTACCTTTGCATTTTTCTCCCAAACGAAGGTCAGTAGAAAGAAAATTTTAAAGCCTCCTGTTAGGCCATCATCTACACGACATAGCCCTGAATTTTCCAATGCGTAGCTCTTTGCAAAAGAGAGATATTGGCAAGGAAAAGCTGTCTTGTACCTTTGCATTTTTCTCCCAAACGAAGGAAACTAGAAAGAAAATTTTAAAGCCTCCTGTTAGGCCATCATCTACACGAAATAGCCCTGAATTTTCCAATGCGCAGCTCTTTGCAAAAGAGAGATATTGGCAAGTAAAAGCTGTCTTGTACCATTGCATTTTTCTCCCAAACGAAGGACACTAGAAAGAAAATTTTAAAGCCTCCTGTTAGGCCATCATCTACACGACATAGCCCTGAATTTTCCAATGCGCAGCTCTTTGCAAAAGAGAGATATTGGCAAGGAAAAGCTGTCTTGTACCATTGCATTTTTCTCCCAAACGAAGATCACTAGAAAGAAAATTTTTAAAGCCTCCTGTTAGGCCATCATCTACACGACATAGCCCTGAATTTTCCAATGCGCACCTCTTTGCAAAAGAGAGATATTGGCAAGGAAAAGCTGTCTTGTACCTTTGCATTTTTCTCCCAAACGAAGGTCAGTAGAAAGAAAATTTTAAAGCCTCCTGTTAGGCCATCATCTACACGACATAGCCCTGAATTTTCCAATGCGCAGCTCTTTGCAAAAGAGAGATATTGGCAAGGAAAAGCTGTCTTGTACCTTTGCATTTTTCTCCCAAACGAAGGTCACTAGAAAGAAAATTTTAAAGCCTCCTGTTAGGCCATCATCTACACGACATAGCCCTGAATTTTCCAATGCGCAGCTCTTTGCAAAAGAGAGATATTGGCAAGGAAAAGCTGTCTTGTACCTTTGCATTTTTCTCCCAAACGAAGGACACTAGAAAGAAAATTTTAAAGCCTCCTGTTAGGCCATCATCTACACGAAATAGCCCTGAATTTTCCAATGCGCAGCTCTTTGCAAAAGAGAGATATTGGCAAGGAAAAGCTGTCTTGTACCATTGCATTTTTCTCCCAAACGAAGGACACTAGAAAGAAAATTTTAAAGCCTCCTGTTAGGCCATCATCTACACGACATAGCCCTGAATTTTCCAATGCGTAGCTCTTTGCAAAAGAGAGATATTGGCAAGGAAAAGCTGTCTTGTACCATTGCATTTTTCTCCCAAACGAAGGACACTAGAAAGAAAATTTTAAAGCCTCCTGTTAGGCCATCATCTACACGACATAGCCCTGAATTTTCCAATGCGCAGCTCTTTGCAAAAGAGAGATATTGGCAAGGAAAAGCTGTCTTGTACCATTGCATTTTTCTCCCAAACGAAGGTCACTAGAAAGAAAATTTTTAAAGCCTCCTGTTAGGCCATCATCTACACGACATAGCCCTGAATTTTCCAATGCGCAGCTCTTTGCAAAAGAGAGATATTGGCAAGGAAAAGCTGTCTTGTACCTTTGCATTTTTCTCCCAAACGAAGGTCAGTAGAAAGAAAATTTTAAAGCATCCTGTTAGGCCATCATCTACACGACATAGCCCTGAATTTTCCAATGCGCAGCTCTTTGCAAAAGAGAGATATTGGCAAGGAAAAGCTGTCTTGTACCTTTGCATTTTTCTCCCAAACGAAGGTCACTAGAAAGAAAATTTTAAAGCCTCCTGTTAGGCCATCATCTACACGACATAGCCCTGAATTTTCCAATGCGCAGCTCTTTGCAAAAGAGAGATATTGGCAAGGAAAAGCTGTCTTGTACCATTGCATTTTTCTCCCAAACGAAGGTCACTAGAAAGAAAATTTTTAAAGCCTCCTGTTAGGCCATCATCTACACGACATAGCCCTGAATTTTCCAATGCGCAGCTCTTTGCAAAAGAGAGATATTGGCAAGGAAAAGCTGTCTTGTACCTTTGCATTTTTCTCCCAAACGAAGGTCAGTAGAAAGAAAATTTTAAAGCCTCCTGTTAGGCCATCATCTACACGACATAGCCCTGAATTTTCCAATGCGTAGCTCTTTGCAAAAGAGAGATATTGGCAAGGAAAAGCTGTCTTGTACCTTTGCATTTTTCTCCCAAACGAAGGAAACTAGAAAGAAAATTTTAAAGCCTCCTGTTAGGCCATCATCTACACGACATAGCCCTGAATTTTCCAATGCGTAGCTCTTTGCAAAAGAGAGATATTGGCAAGGAAAAGCTGTCTTGTACCTTTGCATTTTTCTCCCAAACGAAGGACACTAGAAAGAAAATTTTAAAGCCTCCTGTTAGGCCATCATCTACACGACATAGCCCTGAATTTTCCAATGCGCAGCTCTTTGCAAAAGAGAGATATTGGCAAGGAAAAGCTGTCAGGTACCTTTGCATTTTTCTCCCAAACGAAGGACACTAGAAAGAAAATTTTTAAAGCCTCCTGTTAGGCCATCATCTACACGACATAGCCCTGAATTTTCCAATGCGCAGCTCTTTGCAAAAGAGAGATATTGGCAAGAAAAAGCTGTCTTGTACCTTTGCATTTTTCTCCCAAACGAAGGTCAGTAGAAAGAAAATTTTAAAGCCTCCTGTTAGGCCATCATCTACACGACATAGCCCTGAATTTTCCAATGCGTAGCTCTTTGCAAAAGAGAGATATTGGCAAGGAAAAGCTGTCTTGTACCTTTGCATTTTTCTCCCAAACGAAGGAAACTAGAAAGAAAATTTTAAAGCCTCCTGTTAGGCCATCATCTACACGACATAGCCCTGAATTTTCCAATGCGTAGCTCTTTGCAAAAGAGAGATATTGGCAAGGAAAAGCTGTCTTGTACCATTGCATTTTTCTCCAAAACGAAGGACACTAGAAAGAAAATTTTAAAGCCTCCTGTTAGGCCATCATCTACACGACATAGCCCTGAATTTTCCAATGCGCAGCTCTTTGCAAAAGAGAGATATTGGCAAGGAAAAGCTGTCTTGTACCATTGCATTTTTCTCCCAAACGAAGGTCACTAGTAAAGAAAATTTTTAAAGCCTCCTGTTAGGCCATCATCTACACGACATAGCCCTGAATTTTCCAATGCGCAGCTCTTTGCAAAAGAGAGATATTGGCAAGGAAAAGCTGTCTTGTACCTTTGCATTTTTCTCCCAAACGAAGGTCAGTAGAAAGAAAATTTTAAAGCCTCCTGTTAGGCCATCATCTACACGACATAGCCCTGAATTTTCCAATGCGTAGCTCTTTGCAAAAGAGAGATATTTGCAAGGAAAAGCTGTCTTGTACCTTTGCATTTTTCTCCCAAACGAAGGAAACTAGAAAGAAAATTTTAAAGCCTCCTGTTAGGCCATCATCTACACGAAATAGCCCTGAATTTTCCAATGCGCAGCTCTTTGCAAAAGAGAGATATTGGCAAGTAAAAGCTGTCTTGTACCATTGCATTTTTCTCCCAAACGAAGGACACTAGAAAGAAAATTTTAAAGGCTCCTGTTAGGCCATCATCTACACGACATAGCCCTGAATTTTCCAATGCGCAGCTCTTTGCAAAAGAGAGATATTGGCAAGGAAAAGCTGTCTTGTACCATTGCATTTTTCTCCCAAACGAAGGTCACTAGAAAGAAAATTTTTAAAGCCTCCTGTTAGGCCATCATCTACACGACATAGCCCTGAATTTTCCAATGCGCACCTCTTTGCAAAAGAGAGATATTGGCAAGGAAAAGCTGTCTTGTACCTTTGCATTTTTCTCCCAAACGAAGGTCAGTAGAAAGAAAATTTGAAAGCCTCCTGTTAGGCCATCATCTACACGACATAGCCCTGAATTTTCCAATGCGTAGCTCTTTGCAAAAGAGAGATATTGGCAAGGAAAAGCTGTCTTGTACCTTTGCATTTTTCTCCCAAACGAAGGACACTAGAAAGAAAATTTTAAAGCCTCCTGTTAGGCCATCATCTACACGAAATAGCCCTGAATTTTCCAATGCGCAGCTCTTTGCAAAAGAGAGATATTGGCAAGGAAAAGCTGTCAGGTAACTTTGCATTTTTCTCCCAAACGAAGGACACTAGAAAGAAAATTTTAAAGCCTCCTGTTAGGCCATCATCTACACGAAATAGCCCTGAATTTTCCAATGCGCAGCTCTTTGCAAAAGAGAGATATTGGCAAGGAAAAGCTGTCTTGTACCATTGCATTTTTCTCCCAAACGAAGGACACTAGAAAGAAAATTTTAAAGCCTCCTGTTAGGCCATCATCTACACGACATAGCCCTGAATTTTCCAATGCGCAGCTCTTTGCAAAAGAGAGATATTGGCAAGGAAAAGCTGTCTTGTACCTTTGCATTTTTCTCCCAAACGAAGGTCACTAGAAAGAAAATTTTAAAGCCTCCTGTTAGGCCATCATCTACACGACATAGCCCTAAATTTTCCAATGCGCAGCTCTTTGCAAAAGAGAGATATTGCAAGGAAAAGCTGTCTTGTACCTTTGCATTTTTCTCCCAAACGAAGGACACTAGAAAGAAAATTTTAAAGCCTCCTGTTAGGCCATCATCTACACGACATAGCCCTGAATTTTCCAATGCGTAGCTCTTTGCAAAAGAGAGATATTGGCAAGGAAAAGCTGTCTTGTACCATTGCATTTTTCTCCCAAACGAAGGACACTAGAAAGAAAATTTTAAAGCCTCCTGTTAGGCCATCATCTACACGACATAGCCCTGAATTTTCCAATGCGCAGCTCTTTGCAAAAGAGAGATATTGGCAAGGAAAAGCTGTCTTGTACCATTGCATTTTTCTCCCAAACGAAGGTCACTAGAAAGAAAATTTTTAAAGCCTCCTGTTAGGCCATCATCTACACGACATAGCCCTGAATTTTCCAATGCGCAGCTCTTTGCAAAAGAGAGATATTGGCAAGGAAAAGCTGTCTTGTACCTTTGCATTTTTCTCCCAAACGAAGGTCAGTAGAAAGAAAATTTTAAAGCCTCCTGTTAGGCCATCATCTACACGACATAGCCCTGAATTTTCCAATGCGCAGCTCTTTGCAAAAGAGAGATATTGGCAAGGAAAAGCTGTCTTGTACCTTTGCATTTTTCTCCCAAACGAAGGTCACTAGAAAGAAAATTTTAAAGCCTCCTGTTAGGCCATCATCTACACGACATAGCCCTGAATTTTCCAATGCGCAGCTCTTTGCAAAAGAGAGATATTGGCAAGGAAAAGCTGTCTTGTACCTTTGCATTTTTCTCCCAAACGAAGGACACTAGAAAGAAAATTTTAAAGCCTCCTGTTAGGCCATCATCTACACGACATAGCCCTGAATTTTCCAATGCGCAGCTCTTTGCAAAAGAGAGATATTGGCAAGGAAAAGCTGTCTTGTACCATTGCATTTTTCTCCCAAACGAAGGACACTAGAAAGAAAAATTTAAAGCCTCCTGTTAGGCCATCATCTACACGACATAGCCCTGAATTTTCCAATGCGCAGCTCTTTGCAAAAGAGAGATATTGGCAAGGAAAAGCTGTCTTGTACCATTGCATTTTTCTCCCAAACGAAGGTCACTAGAAAGAAAATTTTAAAGCCTCCTGTTAGGCCATCATCTACACGACATAGCCCTGAATTTTCCAATGCGTAGCTCTTTGCAAAAGAGAGATATTGGCAAGGAAAAGCTGTCTTGTACCATTGCATTTTTCTCCAAAACGAAGGACACTAGAAAGAAAATTTTAAAGCCTCCTGTTAGGCCATCATCTACACGACATAGCCCTGAATTTTCCAATGCGCAGCTCTTTGCAAAAGAGAGATATTGGCAAGGAAAAGCTGTCTTGTACCTTTGCATTTTTCTCCCAAACGAAGGACACTAGAAAGAAAATTTTAAAGCCTCCTGTTAGGCCATCATCTACACGAAATAGCCCTGAATTTTCCAATGCGCAGCTCTTTGCAAAAGAGAGATATTGGCAAGGAAAAGCTGTCTTGTACCTTTGCATTTTTCTCCCAAACGAAGGACACTAGAATTAAAATTTTAAAGCCTCCTGTTAGGCCATCATCTACACGAAATAGCCCTGAATTTTCCAATGCGCAGCTCTTTGCAAAAGAGAGATATTGGCAAGGAAAAGCTGTCTTGTACCATTGCATTTTTCTCCCAAACGAAGGTCACTAGTAAAGAAAATTTTTAAAGCCTCCTGTTAGGCCATCATCTACACGACATAGCCCTGAATTTTCCAATGCGCAGCTCTTTGCAAAAGAGAGATATTGGCAAGGAAAAGCTGTCTTGTACCTTTGCATTTTTCTCCCAAACGAAGGTCAGTAGAAAGAAAATTTTAAAGCCTCCTGTTAGGCCATCATCTACACGACATAGCCCTGAATTTTCCAATGCGTAGCTCTTTGCAAAAGAGAGATATTGGCAAGGAAAAGCTGTCTTGTACCTTTGCATTTTTCTCCCAAACGAAGGAAACTAGAAAGAAAATTTTAAAGCCTCCTGTTAGGCCATCATCTACACGAAATAGCCCTGAATTTTCCAATGCGCAGCTCTTTGCAAAAGAGAGATATTGGCAAGTAAAAGCTGTCTTGTACCATTGCATTTTTCTCCCAAACGAAGGTCAGTAGAAAGAAAATTTTAAAGCCTCCTGTTAGGCCATCATCTACACGACATAGCCCTGAATTTTCCAATGCGTAGCTCTTTGCAAAAGAGAGATATTGGCAAGGAAAAGCTGTCTTGTACCTTTGCATTTTTCTCCCAAACGAAGGAAACTAGAAAGAAAAGTTTAAAGCCTCCTGTTAGGCCATCATCTACACGAAATAGCCCTGAATTTTCCAATGCGCAGCTCTTTGCAAAAGAGAGATATTGGCAAGGAAAAGCTGTCTTGTACCTTTGCATTTTTCTCCCAAACGAAGGTCAGTAGAAAGAAAATTTTAAAGCCTCCTGTTAGGCCATCATCTACACGACATAGCCCTGAATTTTCCAATGCGTAGCTCTTTGCAAAAGAGAGATATTGGCAAGGAAAAGCTGTCTTGTACCTTTGCATTTTTCTCCCAAACGAAGGACACTAGAAAGAAAATTTTAAAGCCTCCTGTTAGGCCATCATCTACACGAAATAGCCCTGAATTTTCCAATGCGCAGCTCTTTGCAAAAGAGAGATATTGGCAAGGAAAAGCTGTCAGGTAACTTTGCATTTTTCTCCCAAACGAAGGACACTAGAAAGAAAATTTTAAAGCCTCCTGTTAGGCCATCATCTACACGAAATAGCCCTGAATTTTCCAATGCGCAGCTCTTTGCAAAAGAGAGATATTGGCAAGGAAAAGCTGTCTTGTACCATTGCATTTTTCTCCCAAACGAAGGACACTAGAAAGAAAATTTTAAAGCCTCCTGTTAGGCCATCATCTACACGACATAGCCCTGAATTTTCCAATGCGCAGCTCTTTGCAAAAGAGAGATATTGGCAAGGAAAAGCTGTCTTGTACCTTTGCATTTTTCTCCCAAACGAAGGTCACTAGAAAGAAAATTTTAAAGCCTCCTGTTAGGCCATCATCTACACGACATAGCCCTGAATTTTCCAATGCGCAGCTCTTTGCAAAAGAGAGATATTGGCAAGGAAAAGCTGTCTTGTACCTTTGCATTTTTCTCCCAAACGAAGGACACTAGAAAGAAAATTTTAAAGCCTCCTGTTAGGCCATCATCTACACGACATAGCCCTGAATTTTCCAATGCGTAGCTCTTTGCAAAAGAGAGATATTGGCAAGGAAAAGCTGTCTTGTACCATTGCATTTTTCTCCCAAACGAAGGACACTAGAAAGAAAATTTTAAAGCCTCCTGTTAGGCCATCATCTACACGACATAGCCCTGAATTTTCCAATGCGCAGCTCTTTGCAAAAGAGAGATATTGGCAAGGAAAAGCTGTCTTGTACCATTGCATTTTTCTCCCAAACGAAGGTCACTAGAAAGAAAATTTTTAAAGCCTCCTGTTAGGCCATCATCTACACGACATAGCCCTGAATTTTCCAATGCGCAGCTCTTTGCAAAAGAGAGATATTGGCAAGGAAAAGCTGTCTTGTACCTTTGCATTTTTCTCCCAAACGAAGGTCAGTAGAAAGAAAATTTTAAAGCCTCCTGTTAGGCCATCATCTACACGACATAGCCCTGAATTTTCCAATGCGCAGCTCTTTGCAAAAGAGAGATATTGGCAAGGAAAAGCTGTCTTGTACCTTTGCATTTTTCTCCCAAACGAAGGTCACTAGAAAGAAAATTTTAAAGCCTCCTGTTAGGCCATCATCTACACGACATAGCCCTGAATTTTCCAATGCGCAGCTCTTTGCAAAAGAGAGATATTGGCAAGGAAAAGCTGTCTTGTACCTTTGCATTTTTCTCCCAAACGAAGGACACTAGAAAGAAAATTTTAAAGCCTCCTGTTAGGCCATCATCTACACGAAATAGCCCTGAATTTTCCAATGCGCAGCTCTTTGCAAAAGAGAGATATTGGCAAGGAAAAGCTGTCTTGTACCATTGCATTTTTCTCCCAAACGAAGGACACTAGAAAGAAAATTTTAAAGCCTCCTGTTAGGCCATCATCTACACGACATAGCCCTGAATTTTCCAATGCGTAGCTCTTTGCAAAAGAGAGATATTGGCAAGGAAAAGCTGTCTTGTACCATTGCATTTTTCTCCCAAACGAAGGACACTAGAAAGAAAATTTTAAAGCCTCCTGTTAGGCCATCATCTACACGACATAGCCCTGAATTTTCCAATGCGCAGCTCTTTGCAAAAGAGAGATATTGGCAAGGAAAAGCTGTCTTGTACCATTGCATTTTTCTCCCAAACGAAGGTCACTAGAAAGAAAATTTTTAAAGCCTCCTGTTAGGCCATCATCTACACGACATAGCCCTGAATTTTCCAATGCGCAGCTCTTTGCAAAAGAGAGATATTGGCAAGGAAAAGCTGTCTTGTTCCTTTGCATTTTTCTCCCAAAAGAAGGACACTAGAATTAAAATTTTAAAGCCTCCTGTTAGGCCATCATCTACACGACATAGCCCTGAATTTTCCAATGCGTAGCTCTTTGCAAAAGAGAGATATTGGCAAGGAAAAGCTGTCTTGTACCTTTGCATTTTTCTCCCAAACGAAGGACACTAGAATTAAAATTTTAAAGCCTCCTGTTAGGCCATCATCTACACGACATAGCCCTGAATTTTCCAATGCGCAGCTCTTTGCAAAAGAGAGATATTGGCAAGGAAAAGCTGTCTTGTACCATTGCATTTTTCTCCCAAACGAAGGTCACTAGAAAGAAAATTTTAAAGCCTCCTGTTAGGCCATCATCTACACGACATAGCCCTGAATTTTCCAATGCGTAGCTCTTTGCAAAAGAGAGATATTGGCAAGGAAAAGCTGTCTTGTACCATTGCACTTTTCTCCCAAACGAAGGACACTAGAAAGAAAATTTTAAAGCCTCCTGTTAGGCCATCATCTACACGACATAGCCCTGACTTTTCCAATGCGCAGCTCTTTGCAAAAGAGAGATATTGGCAAGGAAAAGCTGTCTTGTACCTTTGCATTTTTCTCCCAAACGAAGGACACTAGAATTAAAATTTTAAAGCCTCCTGTTAGGCCATCATCTACACGACATAGCCCTGAATTTTCCAATGCGCAGCACTTTGCAAAAGAGAGATATTGGCAAGGAAAAGCTGTCTTGTACCATTGCATTTTTCTCCCAAACGAAGGTCACTAGAAAGAAAATTTTTAAAGCCTCCTGTTAGGCCATCATCTACACGACATAGCCCTGAATTTTCCAATGCGCAGCTCTTTGCAAAAGAGAGATATTGGCAAGGAAAAGCTGTCTTGTACCTTTGCATTTTTCTCCCTAACGAAGGTCACTAGAAAGAAAATTTTAAAGCCTCCAGTTAGGCCATCATCTACACGACATAGCCCTGAATTTTCCAATGCGTAGCTCTTTGCAAAAGAGAGATATTGGCAAGGAAAAGCTGTCTTGTACCTTTGCATTTTTCTCCCAAACGAAGGACACTAGAAAGAAAATTTTAAAGCCTCCTGTTAGGCCATCATCTACACGAAATAGCCCTGAATTTTCCAATGCGCAGCTCTTTGCAAAAGAGAGATATTGGCAAGGAAAAGCTGTCTTGTACCATTGCATTTTTCTCCCAAACGAAGGACACTAGAAAGAAAATTTTAAAGCCTCCTGTTAGGCCATCATCTACACGACATAGCCCTGAATTTTCCAATGCGCAGCTCTTTGCAAAAGAGAGATATTGGCAAGGAAAAGCTGTCTTGTACCATTGCATTTTTCTCCCAAACGAAGGACACTAGAAAGAAAATTTTAAAGCCTCCTGTTAGGCCATCATCTACACGAAATAGCCCTGAATTTTCCAATGCGCAGCTCTTTGCAAAAGAGAGATATTGGCAAGGAAAAGCTGTCTTGTACCACACACACTCGTATACACACGCAGCACCTGCCACTCACACATATATACACATGCAGCACCTGCCACTCCCACATACATGAACAGCACCTGACACACACATACACGCGCAGCACCTGACAGTCACACACATACAGATGCGACAGCTGACACAAACACATACACGCTCAACACCTGACACCCACGTGGCAGCTGACGCATACAAATGCAGCACCTGAAATACACACATATACACGTGCAGCACCTGAGACACACACATACACGTACAGCACCTGAGACACACACACACACATGTATGTACACGCGCGGCTCCAGGCACACACATACGTACGTACACACACGGCACTTGACACACACACGTACACGCGCGGCACCTGACATACACACACACGTACGTACGTACGTACGTACGTACGTACGTACATGTGTGGCACCTGACACACACACGTATGCACACGTGTGGCTCCTGACACACACGCGCGTTGCTCCTGACACACACACATGTACGTACGCGCTCGGCTCCTGACACACACACACGTATGTATACGCGCGGCACCTGAAACCTACACGTATGTACGTATACGCGCGGCTCCTGACACCCTCACGCATGTACACGCGTGGCTCACTGGCACACACACACACACACGTACACGCGCGGCACCTGACACATACACGCGTGTACGTACACACATGCACAGCACCTGACATACACACATGTAGGTACGCGCCACCTGACACACACACACACACACACACACGTACATGCACGACACCTGACACACACGTACGTACGCGCACGGCACCTGACACACACGTACATACTAGTGATGAGTGGGTTCGGTTCGTCGGAATCCGGACCCCCCGAACTTCACCCATTTTACATGGGTCCGAGGCAGGTTCGAACCTTCCCGCCTTGCTCGGCTAACCCGAGCGCGCCCGAACGTCATCATCCCGCTGTCGGATTCCCGCGAGATTCGGATGTCTGCATTCGTGGAAAGGGGTCCCATATGTAAACATGGGACCCCTTTCAGTCCGTCTGGTCCGGGTGTTCGGTTTGTTGTTTTGCCAAGTACGTGGAGTTAATCTGGAACCTGGATCAGGTGAGTATAATTATCTTTTATTTTCAGGTACCCGTGGATTCTACTTGGAGAAGAGGACCGACTGCTTCGTGTCAACATAGGTAAGTATGTGTGTGTCGGCAGGTGTGAAATAAAGTTATACTTTCACGGTGTCTGTGTCCTGTTTTTATTTGGGTATTTTTTCCCCAGTAGAACTACAGGTACCAGCGGGCCCGTTTTTCTCCCGCATGCTGGTACTTGTGGTTCTCAAAGTACCAGATTGCGGGGGAGGCTTGCTGGGACTTGTAGTACTACTGGAAAAAACAATATTCTTTCAATTTTCTCAAGGCTATCAGCCTCCCATCCGCAGCCCTTGGATGGGGGGGACAGCCTCGGGCTTCACCCCTGGCCCTTGGGTGGCTGGGGGGGGGCCCTTGATTGAAGGGGTCCCCACTCCCCCAGGGTACCCCGGCCAGGGGTGACTAGTTGGATATTTAATGCCACGGCCGCAGGGCACTGTATAAAAGTGACCCCCGGCTGTGGCATTATCTGTCCAGCTAGTGGAGCCCGATGCTGGTGTAAAAATAATGGGGGACCCTACTCTTTTTGTCCCCCGTATTTTTTGCACCAGCACCAGGCGCAGAGCCCGGAGCTGGTTTTAAAAATACGGGGGATCCCCTGTCCGTTTTTCCCCCGGATTTTTAGAACCAGGACCGGCTCGAAGAGCCCGAGGCTGGTTATGCTTTGGAGGGGGGACCCCACGCAATTTTTCTTTTCCGGGTTTTTCACATTCCATTTAAAAAATAATAATAATAATAATAATAATCTTTTAAAAAATATATAAATAATACTTGTGCCTCCAAAAAAGACAAACCAAGTACCTAATCCCTTCTAATATAAATAGATATGCTATTACCCCCAAAAAATATTATTTTTTATTAGATTCCGCCTGCAAAGTGTGGCGGATTGAAAATGACGAATTTACTGTTTAAAAGCACTGTTGTCGAATTTACAAACTTCAATTGAATATACTTTTGTTGAATTGCCGCATTTGTACCATTGCAGAAAAGTCGAATTTGTCAAATGTCGAATTTTAAAAAGTCGAATTTTGAAAGGATGCAAGAATAGGCCCCGCCCCCTTCTTCACATCAGCCGTCCCCTTCTACCCCTGTACCTTGCTCTCTCCTGTCTGTGCTCTCTCCCGTCTGTAGGACTAGGCCCCGCCCCCTTCTTACCCTCCAGTGACTGCTCTCTCCTGACAAGTGGACCAGGCCTGCCCCCTACACGCTGCTGGTGTCTTCATTGTTACTTGGTCTGGAGCTCCGTTGGGGAGAGAACTCACGTGAGCTCATTAAGAATGAGGAACTGGGATGTTTTAATTTTATTGTGAGTAGTGTAGTGTGGTGATGTAGTATGTTGTATGGGGGGTATAGTGTAACTATGAAGTGCAGCATATGGGAGGGCTATAGCATAGTGATGTAGTGTGGCATATGGGGGGTGGTAGCGCATAGGCGTGCGTACAGGGGGTGCCTGGTGCGCACAGGCACTCCCTAATGTCCAGCACCGCTGCACGCCACGCTTGCTGTGGCACAGTGATCGCTGAGTGTGTGATCGGTGGAGCCTAGCCTGTAGCTCATTTCCGTACCTCCCACCACCGCTGCGCCCGCCCCCCCTCTGCCTGCTGCTAATACTATGCTGAGTGCATTCGTCGGCGGCCTCACTGGGGGGACTGGTGTCACCTTGCAATGTGACGTGGTGATGTCCGCCTATGCTCTCCTCCCGCCCACCCGTGCTTTCCTCCCGCTGCGGTCTCTCAGTCCTAGTGTGCCGCGGCTGCCACACCACCAACCATTTACAACTCACGTCACACAGAACAAGATTTAAATATTGACAAGGCACACTGAAATATAATGGTGATGCATGGTGCAGTATCGTGTCCTAGGATGTCATGTCGCAGCTTCTCCATAGGTAACGCCTGAACAGGCCCGGTGACAGGGGGGACAAAGGGGACACTTGTTCAGGGCTCCAAGTATTAAGAACAGAAATAATGGGGCCACAGTGCCAATATTGCTTTTTAAAGTGTATCCACCAACTGCTCAATTTAAGCAGGAAAACAATTAACAGGCCAACTAAACCCTCCCCCCTCCTTTTACCCCATCACTTTGTCCAGTCCCTGTGGTCCATACTGTATTGCCATTATTATGCATGTTGCTGTGCTGGCCCTTTTCTGAATGTCCCTGCCACCGCCACCGAAGAGCTGGATAGCCCAGTATGAAAACCACCTGCCGGCCTCACTGACGGTCCGAGTCAAAGGCTCCATTTTTTTTAAAGATCCCTCTGCCAAGTTAAGGGGGGTTGAGAGGGCCCCAGAGATATCAGTGCACTGGGCCCCGAGATTTCTGTTGCTGGCCCTGACCCTCAGGGGCGTATCTACCCCTTGGCCAGGATGGCACTTGCCAGGGGCACCATCCAGCTGTGCCAACCGTGGCTAAGGGATAGAGTTCTGCAGTCTCGAAAGGGCGCTATGGCAATCAGCGTGGGACTGACCAATTAGACGGTGAGGGAAGGATACTGAAATTGTCCCAACCCTGTTACAGTTTGAAACGCCCCTCAACTGCTGTCCACTGCTTCACTCCTAGCTCTGCCCCTTTGAAATTATTAATCCCTACCCCCCGGTAGGCGGAGTTCTCCAGGCCCATACTCAGGAGTCACCACTGCTGTACATTATGTGCCGGTTGTAGAGGCAGAGCGGGGAACATCAGAGAACGCCACAAATTACACAGTGGGCAAGGAGATGGCTGGAGACAGCTGCACAGCCATGCCTTGCAAGTTCGAGAGAGCTGTTGAATTTCAGCACTTCAAGTCAGAGCCTGCCCCCTGCTGCCCAAGCAGTCCGTGACAGTTAGTGTCGAGGAGGGGGGGATTTGTGCATGTGTGCTATCAGTGTGTGTGTGTGGGGGGGGGGTGGAGGATGTGTGTGACTGTGAGGGAGCTGTCAGTGTCAGTGGGGAGAGGAGCAGGAGGGAGTTGTCAGTGTGTGGAAGTGATGAGAGTTGTCAGTACTGGGGAAATGTGTGTGTGTGTGTGTGTGTACTAGATTTAGGAGTGTGTGTTTGTGAGAGGTTTCAGTTGGGGAATTAGAGTTCATACAGTAATTAAATGTTTTCATATTGAGAACTACATCTCCCAGCATATACAGTGTGCTGGGGATGCTAACAAGCTTTATTTAAAAGTTTAAAAAACATTGCTTTTATGACTGCAATGGTTAAAAAGGGAGAGCTATAAATCAATTTATCAGTGAATGATCGCAGTTTGAGCTGTTACATTTTACTGAACCACCTATCCCTCCACACTCACTACCTGTCCTCAGGATACATTTACCATCCCGGCAGACGGTATACCGGCGGTCATTTGACCGATGTTGGAATCCTGACACCACTTGGGAGACTGGTGCCGGCACACAGACAGCCAACATCCCGAAGGCGAGTATTGGAGGGAGGGTTAGGACCGGGGGAGCGGGTGTTAGGGAAGGCACTAGGAGGGGGGGGGGTTAGTCCTAGCTGCCACCCCCTGAGGGTTAGCCCTATCCGCCACCCCCCCAGAGGGTTAGGATTAGGTATCATGTGACTGCTGGAATCCCGAGCGCCGGATGCCATACCCAACCCCCTTTACTTTTTCAGGCATTTCTATCTCTCCTCTCTCTATGGTGTTCCGATTGCCCACTTTCCCTTGTGCTTTTCTCTCTCTCTCCTTTGTTTAGAGCATCAGTTTCTGTAGTCCACTTTATCCTTATTTTTTCCAGTGTTTCACTATCTCTCTGATGTAATGAGGATGTATGGTCTAGAGGGATCAGTAATGCATTGTACTGTATAGAGGCGTCAGGGATGTAGCGTAGGGTATAGAGGCGTCAGGGATGTAGCGTAGGTTATAGAGGCATCAGGAATGTAGCGTAGGGAATAGAGGCATCAGGGATGTAGCGTAGGGTATAGAGGCGTCAGGGATGTAGCATAGGGAATAGAGGCGTCAGGGATGTAGCGTAGGGAATAGAGGCATCAGGGATTTAGCTTAGGGAATATAGGCATCAGGGATGTACTAGCAGGTATATAGAGGTCAGTGTACTGTATAGAGGGGTCAGTAATGCAGTGATGGTTATAGAAAGGTCAGTGATGTAGTGTAGGGTATAGAGGGGTCAGTTATGTAGTGTGGGGTAAAGAGGGGTCAGTAAAGATACTAAGCTGAAGTACTTAGAACACTTCTTGAATTAAGACACAACCTGCAAGAAAAAGTATGCAATATGGGTGAAAAGGCAAATGTCAGAGGTCTGATACAAGTAACCAGCTCCACACCTTGCACCACATAGCGTTATGTTAAACTGGGATATGTTCTTTTTTGGTGTGTGTGTATGTGTGTGGGGGGGGGGGGGGGTGCCAAAGGAAATTTTTGCCATTGGCTCCTTTGGTCTAGAACCAGCCCTGATCACAAAATATTTTTGTCTAAGCAGACTGGACATTGATCAGCGTTGGCTCATTCTCAGCCCCCCGCCCAGCCTCTGCTGCCAACAGACTGCTATTAGCTAGTTAACCTTCTGCCTTCCCTATCTATGACACAGACTGCTGCTAATGCTACCAGACTGTTCCCAGTGGCTTCACACCAACAGTGAATCCCAGCCGATGATGTAGGGCAGCGTGTGGGGGAGGGGGTCAGTTGCTGTGGCTCCAACATGGTAACCGCCAATGGACTGCAATGCTTTATCGAAAGGGGGGGCGCCAGTCCCTTACTTTGCCAGGGGCGCTTGGACCCCTAGCTACACCTCTGTTGACCCTAACCGATACCCCTAAACTAACCATAATTCCTGCAGTAAAAATCCATGTTTCTATGTATATAGGGGGTCATTCCGAGTTGATCGCATGCTGCCGTTGTTCGCTGCGTAGCAATCAGTTGAAAAAAAATGGCTAATCTGTGCATGCGCATGCTCCGTAATGTGCATGCGCATCGTACGGGTACAAAGTCCATTGTGGTTTTGCACTAGTTCTAGCGATTATTCCAATCACAGAACAGGCCACAAGGAGATTGACAGAAAGAGGGCGTTTCTGGGTGGCAACTGACCGTTTTCAGGGAGTGCTTGGAAAAATGCAGGCGTGGCAGAAGAAATGCAGACGTGGCTGGGCATTCACTGGATGGGTGTGTGACATCAAAAGCCGTCCCTCGGTTGTTAGAATCAACGCACACGAAGTGTAACTACAGTGCTGGTCTTATTTTGAAACGATTTTGCAGGCGCTCTGCTGCTCAAGTGTTCGCACTTCTCCAAAGTGAATATACACTCTCCAGTGGGCAGCGACAATGCGTTTGCATGGCTGCTAAAAACTGCTAGCGAGCAATCAACTCAGAATGACCCCCATAGTGTATTGCAAGAAAATATCTGTAAATCCAATGGTACCGTAAGTGCGGTATATACTCGCACTTCTTTGCGGGGTGAGAACATCTCCCCTAAGTGAAGTCAGCCCTATGAATAGAGTTTGTGTGATCCCTGTGCAGCAGTCACAGAAAGGGTTCATCTCTGCAGTTTGACACTCAAATTACATTGCTGCATTTTTTTCTAGAAGTGGATCTGAGAGCTGTTACCCGCAGACCAGCTACAATAATTATCCTGGGTACTCACTAGACCAGTGGTTCTCAAACTGCACCCTGGGGTGCCTCAGGACACTTGCAGGGGTGCCTTGGATTGGTGGTCCAGGACCAATTCAAAATATTTATAGTTAGTGTTATAGGCAAAACCAGTGCTGTTGGCTGGCAATCATAACATATGTGCACAAGCAGAAGCAAATCCTGTCCCCTACCAAAGGGCCAGTGCTAGGGTGTTTGGCGCCTCCCTGCAAACTATTAATTTGGGCCCTCTCTCCAATACTTAATAAAGGGACAGTGCGCTCCTTAAAAAAAGAAGGTGTGGTATCACAAGGAAGGGGCATGGCCACACAATAGCACCCCAAATCAAAATACGCCACACAGTAGCACTATCTTATTGTCATTACACCGCATGTAATAATAATAATAATAATACCCACAGTCGCAGTGCCCTTTATACACATAACCACCATATCAGTGCAGCTTACACACATAATGCCAACAGTAGCAGTGCCCCTTCTACACATGCCCACGGTGGCAATCCTTTACATGGCAAATATCAACCTGGTTTTGCCATGTAAAGGATTGCCACTTTAAAAACAAACAATCAAACAAAAACAAAAAAAAACAACAGGAAAAAACACAAAATCTCTCACTTTCTGATTCTCACACCCTATTACATTCCTCTCTATATATTTAAATGTTTCTATTACTGTATGTTCCCTCTTCCCTTCTCCAAACTATACACATCAACATTTTTTAGTATTTCCAGGTAAGTTTTGTGATGTAGGCCATGCACAATTTTAGTTGCCCTAATGTATTTACAGCCTTCTGGAGATATGGCTTCTGGAACTGAACACAGGATTCTAAATGTGGCTGTACCAAGGACCTATACAGTGGCATTACAGGTTGAGTATCCCTTATCCAAAATGCTTGGGACCAGAGGAATTTTGGATATCGGATTTTTCTGTATTTTGGAATAATTGCATACCATAACGAGATATTATGGTGATGGGACCTAAATCTAAGCACAGAAGGAATTTATGTTTCATATACACCTTATACACACAGCCTGAAGGTCATTTTAGCCAATATTTTTTATAACTTTGTGCATTAAACAAAGTGTGTGTACATTCACAGAATTCATTTATGTTTCATATACACCTTATACACACAGTCTGAAGTTCATTTAATACAATATTTTTAATAACTTTGAGTATTAAACAAAGTTTGTGTACACTGAGCCATCAAAACACAAAGGTTTCACTATCTCAGTCTCACTCAAAAAAGTCCGTATTTCGGAATATTCCGTATTTCGGAATATTTGGATATGGGATACTCAACCTGTATTACTTTTTTCTGCTACTGGTTCTTTAACCTATGCAAACAAGCATCTGACTTGCCTTTCCTATTGCTTTGTTACATTGCTTACCTGAAATAGTAATACTTAGATAGCTTTCCTCTTGCCATTATAATGCCCTTAATATTATAGTTAGCCTTTGCATTTTTGAGACGTGTATGATTTTGCATTTTTTGGCATTAAATGTTGCCATGTTCTTGACCATTCCACTAGTCCAGGGGCGGAACTGCCAGAGACAACGGAGTCAGTTGCCGCCGGGCTCCAGCCCTAAAGGGGCTTCCTCCATTGCCCCCCGGCTGTTACGTGCCCTTCCTACTAAATAGACAAAGGCGCTACCAGCAGGGTCTCGCAGTTTGTACATTCCATGCCGTAACACCCTTCTTTCCACCTTCACAATGAAGCTATTGGTACTTTGCAAAAAAAAAAATTATTAGCATTGCAACTCAGCAGATCAATGCAGTGTGCAGCCACACACTCCATATATCTGCTCAGCCACAAAGCTGATTATTTCTTCACAAAGTAGAAGGTGAGCTCCAAATAGAATTCTCTAGCTTAGATTATACCTTTCTATGCAAGGGTAAATAGCTCAATTGTTTGACTGTAATGCCACAGGAAATGGTTTGGATCCAAGACAGTGTGACTGAATAATAAAGAAACCTTAAGATGAGTTCATGAATGTTGTATAAGTATTAGTGAGAGAAGGGGTCAGGAGCATGCTAGGCTGCAAAAAATAAGGTAGGCTGCAAGTGAAAGTAATGATCTCCTATATATTTTCCCAGATCTGTCACTCTGTGTGGCTAACTCTGGGGGAAGTCACAGCAATGGGCGGAGACGGCAACTGCAGGACGATACACCAGTGCCAGCAGCAGACCGTAACAAAGTGACAGATCAGGGAGAATATATAGGAGGTAGGGAGGTGGCCATGGTACATGGCTGGCCAAGGGACACTAGCTCATGTATAGAGATGAGCGGGTTCGGTTTCTTTGAATCCGAACCCGCACGAACTTCACTTTTTTTTCCACGGGTCCGAGCGACTCGGATCTTCCCGCCTTGCTCGGTTAACCCGAGCGCGCCCGAACGTCATCATGACGCTGTCGGATTCTCGCGAGACTCGGATTCTATATAAGGAGCCGCGCGTCGCCGCCATTTTCACTCGTGCATTGAGATTGATAGGGAGAGGACGTGTCTGGCGTCCTCTCCATTAGAATAGAGATAGATAGATTAGATAGAGAGAGATTGTGCAGAGTCGCAGACAGAGTTAGTTTACCACAGTCAGTGACCAGTGCAGTTGCTAGTTAACTTTTATTTAATATAATATATCCGTTCACTTCTCTCTGCTATATCCGTTCTCTGCCTGAAAAAAAAAACGATACACAGCACAGTCAGTCACACAGTGTGACTCAGTCTGTGTGCACTCAGCTCAGCCCAGTGTGCTGCACAGTCATCAATGTATAAATTAAAAGCTTATAATTAATTGTGGGGGAGACTGGGGAGCACTGCAGGTTGTTAGCAGGAGCCAGGAGTACAATTATATTAATTAACAGTGCACACTTTTGCTGCAGGAGTGGTGACCAGTGCCTGACCACCAGTATAGTATTGTTGTATACTACTAATATCTCTTTAAATATCAACCAGTCTATATTAGCAGCAGACACAGTACAGTGCGGTAGTTCACGGCTGTGGCTACCTCTGTGTCGGCACACGGCAGGCAGTCCGTCCGACCAGAATTGTATTATTTATTATTATATACCTACCACCTAACCGTGGTTTTTTTTTCATTCTTTATACCGTCATAGTGTCATCCTAATTGTTACGAGTATACTACTATCTCTTTATCAACCAGTGTACAGTGCGGTAGTTCACGGCTGTGGCTACCTCTGTGTCGGCACACGGCAGGCAGTCCGTCCGACCAGAATTGTATTATTTATTATTATATACCTACCACCTAACCGTGGTTTTTTTTTTCATTCTTTATACCGTCATAGTGTCATCCTAATTGTTACGAGTATACTACTATCTCTTTATCAACCAGTGTACAGTGCGGTAGTTCACGGCTGTGGCTACCTCTGTGTCGGCACACGGCAGGCAGTCCGTCCGACCAGAATTGTATTATTTATTATTATATACCTACCACCTAACCGTGTTTTTTTTTTCATTCTTTATACCGTCATAGTGTCATCCTAATTGTTACGAGTATACTACTATCTCTTTATCAACCAGTGTACAGTGCGGTAGTTCACGGCTGTGGCTACCTCTGTGTCGGCACACGGCAGGCAGTCCGTCCGACCAGAATTGTATTATTTATTATTATATACCTACCACCTAACCGTGGTTTTTTTTTCATTCTTTATACCGTCATAGTGTCATCCTAATTGTTACGAGTATACTACTATCTCTTTATCAACCAGTGTACAGTGCGGTAGTTCACGGCTGTGGCTACCTCTGTGTCGGCACACGGCAGGCAGTCCGTCCGACCAGAATTGTATTATTTATTATTATATACCTACCACCTAACCGTGGTTTTTTTTTCATTCTTTATACCGTCATAGTGTCATCCTAATTGTTACGAGTATACTACTATCTCTTTATCAACCAGTGTACAGTGCGGTAGTTCACGGCTGTGGCTACCTCTGTGTCGGCACACGGCAGGCAGTCCGTCCGACCAGAATTGTATTATTTATTATTATATACCTACCACCTAACCGTGGTTTTTTTTTCATTCTTTATACCGTCATAGTGTCATCCTAATTGTTACGAGTATACTACTATCTCTTTATCAACCAGTGTACAGTGCGGTAGTTCACGGCTGTGGCTACCTCTGTGTCGGCACACGGCAGGCAGTCCGTCCGACCAGAATTGTATTATTTATTATTATATACCTACCACCTAACCGTGGTTTTTTTTTCATTCTTTATACCGTCATAGTGTCATCCTAATTGTTACGAGTATACTACTATCTCTTTATCAACCAGTGTACAGTGCGGTAGTTCACGGCTGTGGCTACCTCTGTGTCGGCACACGGCAGGCAGTCCGTCCGACCAGAATTGTATTATTTATTATTATATACCTACCACCTAACCGTGGTTTTTTTTTCATTCTTTATACCGTCATAGTGTCATCCTAATTGTTACGAGTATACTACTATCTCTTTATCAACCAGTGTACAGTGCGGTAGTTCACGGCTGTGGCTACCTCTGTGTCGGCACACGGCAGGCAGTCCGTCCGACCAGAATTGTATTATTTATTATTATATACCTACCACCTAACCGTGGTTTTTTTTTCATTCTTTATACCGTCATAGTGTCATCCTAATTGTTACGAGTATACTACTATCTCTTTATCAACCAGTGTACAGTGCGGTAGTTCACGGCTGTGGCTACCTCTGTGTCGGCACACGGCAGGCAGTCCGTCCGACCAGAATTGTATTATTTATTATTATATACCTACCACCTAACCGTGGTTTTTTTTTCATTCTTTATACCGTCATAGTGTCATCCTAATTGTTACGAGTATACTACTATCTCTTTATCAACCAGTGTACAGTGCGGTAGTTCACGGCTGTGGCTACCTCTGTGTCGGCACACGGCAGGCAGTCCGTCCGACCAGAATTGTATTATTTATTATTATATACCTACCACCTAACCGTGGTTTTTTTTTCATTCTTTATACCGTCATAGTGTCATCCTAATTGTTACGAGTATACTACTATCTCTTTATCAACCAGTGTACAGTGCGGTAGTTCACGGCTGTGGCTACCTCTGTGTCGGCACACGGCAGGCAGTCCGTCCGACCAGAATTGTATTATTTATTATTATATACCTACCACCTAACCGTGGTTTTTTTTTCATTCTTTATACCGTCATAGTGTCATCCTAATTGTTACGAGTATACTACTATCTCTTTATCAACCAGTGTACAGTGCGGTAGTTCACGGCTGTGGCTACCTCTGTGTCGGCACACGGCAGGCAGTCCGTCCGACCAGAATTGTATTATTTATTATTATATACCTACCACCTAACCGTGGTTTTTTTTTCATTCTTTATACCGTCATAGTGTCATCCTAATTGTTACGAGTATACTACTATCTCTTTATCAACCAGTGTACAGTGCGGTAGTTCACGGCTGTGGCTACCTCTGTGTCGGCACACGGCAGGCAGTCCGTCCGACCAGAATTGTATTATTTATTATTATATACCTACCACCTAACCGTGGTTTTTTTTTCATTCTTTATACCGTCATAGTGTCATCCTAATTGTTACGAGTATACTACTATCTCTTTATCAACCAGTGTACAGTGCGGTAGTTCACGGCTGTGGCTACCTCTGTGTCGGCACACGGCAGGCAGTCCGTCCGACCAGAATTGTATTATTTATTATTATATACCTACCACCTAACCGTGGTTTTTTTTTCATTCTTTATACCGTCATAGTGTCATCCTAATTGTTACGAGTATACTACTATCTCTTTATCAACCAGTGTACAGTGCGGTAGTTCACGGCTGTGGCTACCTCTGTGTCGGCACACGGCAGGCAGTCCGTCCGACCAGAATTGTATTATTTATTATTATATACCTACCACCTAACCGTGGTTTTTTTTTCATTCTTTATACCGTCATAGTGTCATCCTAATTGTTACGAGTATACTACTATCTCTTTATCAACCAGTGTACAGTGCGGTAGTTCACGGCTGTGGCTACCTCTGTGTCGGCACACGGCAGGCAGTCCGTCCGACCAGAATTGTATTATTTATTATTATATACCTACCACCTAACCGTGGTTTTTTTTTTCATTCTTTATACCGTCATAGTGTCATCCTAATTGTTACGAGTATACTACTATCTCTTTATCAACCAGTGTACAGTGCGGTAGTTCACGGCTGTGGCTACCTCTGTGTCGGCACACGGCAGGCAGTCCGTCCGACCAGAATTGTATTATTTATTATTATATACCTACCACCTAACCGTGGTTTTTTTTTCATTCTTTATACCGTCATAGTGTCATCCTAATTGTTACGAGTATACTACTATCTCTTTATCAACCAGTGTACAGTGCGGTAGTTCACGGCTGTGGCTACCTCTGTGTCGGCACACGGCAGGCAGTCCGTCCGACCAGAATTGTATTATTTATTATTATATACCTACCACCTAACCGTGGTTTTTTTTTCATTCTTTATACCGTCATAGTGTCATCCTAATTGTTACGAGTATACTACTATCTCTTTATCAACCAGTGTACAGTGCGGTTTTTTTATACCGTGGTTTTTTTATACCGTGGTTTTTTTATACCGTGGTTTTTTATACCGTGGTTTTTTTATACCGTGGTTTTTTTATACCGTGGTTTTTATACCGTGGTTTTTTTATACCGTGGTTTTTTTATGCCGTGGTTTTTTTATACCGTGGTTTTTTTATACCACCTAACCGTGGCAGTCCGTCCATAATTGTATATATAGTATACTAGTATCCAATCCATCCATCTCCATTGTTTACCTGAGGTGCCTTTTAGTTCTGCCTATAAAATATGGAGAACAAAAAAGTTGAGGTTCCAAAATTAGGGAAAGATCAAGATCCACTTCCACCTCGTGCTGAAGCTGCTGCCACTAGTCATGGCCGAGACGATGAAATGCCAGCAACGTCGTCTGCCAAGGCCGATGCCCAATGTCATAGTACAGAGCATGTCAAATCCAAAACACCAAATATCAGAAAAAAAAAGACTCCAAAACCTAAAATAAAATTGTCGGAGGAGAAGCGTAAACTTGCCAATATGCCATTTACCACACGGAGTGGCAAGGAACGGCTGAGGCCCTGGCCTATGTTCATGGCTAGTGGTTCAGCTTCACATGAGGATGGAAGCACTCAGCCTCTCGCTAGAAAAATGAAACGACTCAAGCTGGCAAAAGCACAGCAAAGAACTGTGCGTTCTTCGAAATCCCAAATCCACAAGGAGAGTCCAATTGTGTCGGTTGCGATGCCTGACCTTCCCAACACTGGATGTGAAGAGCATGCGCCTTCCACCATTTGCACGCCCCCTGCAAGTGCTGGAAGGAGCACCCGCAGTCCAGTTCCTGATAGTGAGATTGAAGATGTCAGTGTTGAAGTCCACCAGGATGCGGAGGATATGGGTGTTGCTGGCGCTGGGGAGGAAATTGACCAGGAGGATTCTGATGGTGAGGTGGTTTGTTTAAGTCAGGCACCCGGGGAGACACCTGTTGTCCGTGGGAGGAATATGGCCGTTGACATGCCAGGAGAAAATACCAAAAAAATCAGCTCTTCGGTGTGGAGGTATTTCACCAGAAATGCGGACAACAGGTGTCAAGCCGTGTGCTCCCTTTGTCAAGCTGTAATAAGTAGGGGTAAGGACGTTAACCACCTCGGAACATCCTCCCTTATACGTCACCTGCAGCGCATTCATAATAAGTCAGTGACAAGTTCAAAAACTTTGGGTGACAGCGGAAGCACTCCACTGACCAGTAAATCCCTTCCTCTTGTAACCAAGCTCACGCAAACCACCCCACCAACTCCCTCAGTGTCAATTTCCTCCTTCCCCAGGAATGCCAATAGTCCTGCAGGCCATGTCACTGGCAATTCTGACGAGTCCTCTCCTGCCTGGGATTCCTCCGATGCATCCTTGCGTGTAACGCCTACTGCTGCTGGCGCTGCTGTTGTTGCTGCTGGGAGTCGATGGTCATCCCAGAGGGGAAGTCGTAAGACCACTTTTACTACTTCCACCAAGCAATTGACTGTCCAACAGTCATTTGCGAGGAAGATTAAATATCACAGCAGTCATCCTACTGCAAAGCGGATAACTGAGGCCTTGACATCCTGGGTGGTGAGAAACGTGGTTCCGGTATCCATCATTACTGCAGAGCCAACTAGAGACTTGTTGGAGGTACTGTGTCCCCGGTACCAAATACCATCTAGGTTCCATTTCTCTAGGGTTGCGATACCGAAAATGTACACAGACCTCAGAAAAAGAGTCACCAGTGTCCTAAAAAATGCAGCTGTACCCAATGTCCACTTAACCACGGACATGTGGACAAGTGGAGCAGGGCAGGGTCAGGACTATATGACTGTGACAGCCCACTGGGTAGATGTATGGACTCCCGCCGCAAGAACAGCAGCGGCGGCACCAGTAGCAGCATCTCGCAAACGCCAACTCGTTCCTAGGCAGGCTACGCTTTGTATCACCGCTTTCCAGAATACGCACACAGCTGAAAACCTCTTACGGCAACTGAGGAAGATCATCGCGGAATGGCTTACCCCAATTGGACTCTCCTGTGGATTTGTGGCATCGGACAACGCCAGCAATATTGTGCGTGCATTACATCTGGGCAAATTCCAGCACGTCCCATGTTTTGCACATACCTTGAATTTGGTGGTGCAGAATTTTTTAAAAAACGACAGGGGCGTGCAAGAGATGCTGGCGGTGGCCAGAAAAATTGCGGGACACTTTCGGCGTACAGGCAGCACGTACAGAAGACTGGAGCACCACCAAAAACGCCTGAACCTGCCCTGCCATCATCTGAAGCAGGAGGTGGTAACGAGGTGGAATTCAACCCTCTATATGCTTCAGAGGTTGGAGGAGCAGCAAAAGGCCATTCAAGCCTATACAACTGACCACGATATAGGAGGTGGAATGCACCTGTCTCAAGCGCAGTGGAGAATGATTTCAACGTTGTGCAAAGTTCTGATGCCCTTTGAACTTGCCACACGTGAAGTCAGTTCAGACACTGCCAGCCTGAGTCAGGTCATTCCCCTCATCAGGCTTTTGCAGAAGAAGCTGGAGACATTGAAGGAGGAGCTAAGACAGAGCGATTCCGCTAGGCATGTGGGACTTGTGGATGGAGCCCTTAATTCGCTTAACAAGGATTCACGGGTGGTCAATCTGTTGAAATCAGAGCACTACATTTTGGCCACCGTGCTCGATCCTAGATTTAAAACCTACCTTGGATCTCTCTTTCCGGCGCACACAAGTCTGCTGGGTTTCAAAGACCTGCTGGTGAGAAAATTGTCAAGTCAAGCGGAACGCGACCTGTCAACATCTCCTCCTTCACATTCTCCCGCAACTGGGGGTGCGAGGAAAAGGCTCAGAATTCCGAGCCCACCCGCTGGCGGTGATGCAGGGCAGTCTGGAGCGACTGCTGATGCTGACATCTGGTCCGGACTGAAGGACCTGACAACCATTACGGACATGTCGTCTACTGTCACTGCATATGATTCTCTCAACATTGATAGAATGGTGGAGGATTATATGAGTGACCGCATCCAAGTAGGCACGTCACACAGTCCGTACTTATACTGGCAGGAAAAAGAGGCAATTTGGAGGCCCTTGCACAAACTGGCTTTATTCTACCTAAGTTGCCCTCCCACAAGTGTGTACTCCGAAAGAGTGTTTAGTGCCGCCGCTCACCTTGTCAGCAATCGGCGTACGAGGTTACATCCAGAAAATGTGGAGAAGATGATGTTCATTAAAATGAATTATAATCAATTCCTCCGCGGAGACATTGACCAGCAGCAATTGCCTCCACAAAGTACACAGGGAGCTGACATGGTGGATTCCAGTGGGGACGAATTGATAATCTGTGAGGAGGGGGATGTACACGGTGATATATCGGAGGATGATGATGAGGTGGACATCTTGCCTCTGTAGAGCCAGTTTGTGCAAGGAGAGATTAATTGCTTCTTTTTGGGTGGGGGTCCAAACCAACCCGTCATTTCAGTCACAGTCGTGTGGCAGACCCTGTCACTGAAATGATGGGTTGGTTAAAGTGTGCATGTCCTGTTTTGTTTATAGTTACAACATAAGGGTGGGTGGGAAGGGCCCAAGGACAATTCCATCTTGCACCTCTTTTTTCTTTTATTTTTCTTTGCGTCATGTGCTGTTTGGGGAGGGTTTTTTGGAAGGGACATCCTGCGTGACACTGCAGTGCCACTCCTAGATGGGCCCGGTGTTTGTGTCGGCCACTAGGGTCGCTTATCTTTCTCACACAGTCAGCTACCTCATTGCGCCTCTTTTTTTCTTTGCGTCATGTGCTGTTTGGGGAGGGTTTTTTGGAAGGGACATCCTGCGTGACACTGCAGTGCCACTCCTAGATGGGCCCGGTGTTTGTGTCGGCCACTAGGGTCGCTTATCTTTCTCACACAGTCAGCTACCTCATTGCGCCTCTTTTTTTCTTTGCGTCATGTGCTGTTTGGGGAGGGTTTTTTGGAAGGGACATCCTGCGTGACACTGCAGTGCCACTCCTAGATGGGCCCGGTGTTTGTGTCGGCCACTAGGGTCGCTTATCTTTCTCACACACACAGTCAGCTACCTCATTGTGCCTCTTTTTTTCTTTGCGTCATGTGCTGTTTGGGGAGGGTTTTTTGGAAGGGACATCCTGCGTGACACTGCAGTGCCACTCCTAGATGGGCACGGTGTTTGTGTCGGCCACTAGGGTCGCTTATCTTTCTCACACAGTCAGCTACCTCATTGCGCCTCTTTTTTTCTTTGCGTCATGTGCTGTTTGGGGAGGGTTTTTTGGAAGGGACATCCTGCGTGACACTGCAGTGCCACTCCTAGATGGGCCCGGTGTTTGTGTCGGCCACTAGGGTCGCTTATCTTTCTCACACACACAGTCAGCTACCTCATTGTGCCTCTTTTTTTCTTTGCGTCATGTGCTGTTTGGGGAGGGTTTTTTGGAAGGGACATCCTGCGTGACACTGCAGTGCCACTCCTAGATGGGCCCGGTGTTTGTGTCGGCCACTAGGGTCGCTTATCTTTCTCACACAGTCAGCTACCTCATTGCGCCTCTTTTTTTCTTTGCGTCATGTGCTGTTTGGGGAGGGTTTTTTGGAAGGGACATCCTGCGTGACACTGCAGTGCCACTCCTAGATGGGCCCGGTGTTTGTGTCGGCCACTAGGGTCGCTTATCTTTCTCACACACACAGTCAGCTACCTCATTGTGCCTCTTTTTTTCTTTGCGTCATGTGCTGTTTGGGGAGGGTTTTTTGGAAGGGACATCCTGCGTGACACTGCAGTGCCACTCCTAGATGGGCACGGTGTTTGTGTCGGCCACTAGGGTCGCTTATCTTTCTCACACACACAGTCAGCTACCTCATTGGGCCTCTTTTTTTCTTTGCGTCATGTGCTGTTTGGGGAGGGTTTTTTGGAAGGGACATCCTGCGTGACACTGCAGTGCCACTCCTAGATGGGCCCGGTGTTTGTGTCGGCCACTAGGGTCGCTTATCTTTCTCACACAGTCAGCTACCTCATTGCGCCTCTTTTTTTCTTTGCGTCATGTGCTGTTTGGGGAGGGTTTTTTGGAAGGGACATCCTGCGTGACACTGCAGTGCCACTCCTAGATGGGCCCGGTGTTTGTGTCGGCCACTAGGGTCGCTTATCTTTCTCACACAGTCAGCTACCTCATTGCGCCTCTTTTTTTCTTTGCGTCATGTGCTGTTTGGGGAGGGTTTTTTGGAAGGGACATCCTGCGTGACACTGCAGTGCCACTCCTAGATGGGCCCGGTGTTTGTGTCGGCCACTAGGGTCGCTTATCTTTCTCACACACACAGTCAGCTACCTCATTGTGCCTCTTTTTTTCTTTGCGTCATGTGCTGTTTGGGGAGGGTTTTTTGGAAGGGACATCCTGCGTGACACTGCAGTGCCACTCCTAGATGGGCACGGTGTTTGTGTCGGCCACTAGGGTCGCTTATCTTTCTCACACACACAGTCAGCTACCTCATTGTGCCTCTTTTTTTCTTTGCGTCATGTGCTGTTTGGGGAGGGTTTTTTGGAAGGGACATCCTGCGTGACACTGCAGTGCCACTCCTAGATGGGCCCGGTGTTTGTGTCGGCCACTAGGGTCGCTTATCTTTCTCACACAGTCAGCTACCTCATTGCGCCTCTTTTTTTCTTTGCGTCATGTGCTGTTTGGGGAGGGTTTTTTGGAAGGGACATCCTGCGTGACACTGCAGTGCCACTCCTAGATGGGCACGGTGTTTGTGTCGGCCACTAGGGTCGCTTATCTTTCTCACACAGCGACCTCGGTGCAAATTTTAGGACTAAAAATAATATTGTGAGGTGTGAGGTGTTCAGAATAGGCTGAAAATGAGTGGAAATTATGTTTTTTGAGGTTAATAATACTTTGGGATTAAAATTACCCCCAAATTCTATGATTTAAGCTGTTTTTTAGTGTTTTTTGAAAAAAACACCCGAATCCAAAACACACCCGAATCCGACAAAAAAAACCCGGTGAGGTTTTGCCAAAACGCGGTCGAACCCAAAACACGGCCGCGGAACCGAACCCAAAACCAAAACACAAAACCCGAAAAATTTCCGGCGCTCATCACTACTCATGTACCCCTTTACCACTGAGGCTGGCCACCAAGGATGGACCTGTCACCAGTGCACATGCAATAACCTCTTCTGCTGCCCTCTTTGCAACTCAGATTGCCCAGTGCTCCCCTTCGCTAACAGTCCACAAAGTTTCCCCATCTCACGATCTGCCTCCTCACCCCCACTTTCATCTCTACAGCACACGCGCATATCATACAAGATCCCATCATGCGTACGTAGGTCTGAAATGCAAGAGGGAGGTTGGGGGGAGATTGGCATGCGCCAGCAACACCACACAGCTCACTGTGACCACAGTGGAGAGGCGCTGCAACAGGACAATACACCAACATCGGAGCAAGGAACTGCGTCGGTCAGGAGGAGAACTATTTCAATAGCATAAAAAGGTTAATGCGTCCCACCCTATGGACACCAGACTCATCAAGTCACTGTTGCCAGAGTCTCATACAATGACTCTGAACCTCTAAGCACACTATTTGACTGTCCACACCTTGCTGTGCCTATTACCCATCTCCTCCACCACCCTCAACACTGACCCACACATCATTCACCCACAAAGATACAATAAAGGTAGTTTGGATAAATTAGCTAAATGAAATGGATTTAACCAATTTATCTAAATGACCATTTTTGGATGTTTTCCAGTGTTTGTGAACAAATGGTCAATTGTAATTTGCTGCCACATATTAGCATAATTTTGTTTCAACTAGAAAAAAAAATTGGACAGATAATCTAAGTGTGGATCCAGTTTAAAGGTCCGTATTCACGGCCCGATTTTGGGGAGAGATGTGTGCTGAGCGAACTGCTCAGCACACATCTCTCCCCCCGCTCAGCACAGCGTGATGTGTGCTGAGCGTACGGGGGGTGGGGGGGGGGCTCATTTCACCCCCTGTGTAGGGCATTCTGTGTGTATCCAGCTTAACAGGTGTGAGCATCATACAACTACTGACTTGCGAGTAACTATACAGCAGCTCCATACCTTGTGACTTGAAGAAACACCAGTTAACCCCAGGAATGCTGCAGTCAAAGCAACAATTCCTCTTCTTCAATTACCATTTTAATAATAGGGTAAAGAAAATGAAGTGGATTTTTGAAAGAAAATAATACTGTCAATATACTATTAAAACAAATTAAAATGGTAAAAGTTATTGTACTTTAAGTAAAAATAAAAGAGACAAAATATCAATCCCAGTTTTGGATTACTTTAATTAACAAAAAAAATGCATATAGCAGAGGATAGTTTCAATCTGCCTACCTCTGGGTTATGGGCCCAGCATGCTTCCATTGCAGTACTCTGCTGCACATGTAAGTGCAAGAGATCCTGAAGCACTCACTCATCATGGGAAAGTACCAATGTGTTTCTTCGTTGGTTGATGGAAGAAACATCTTACAAAAACTCTCCAGATTATTGACTTTTTAAAGTTTTTCTAGGAAACGTTTTAGATGAATGCTTATTAGCCTTTGTCAGTATGGACTTTTGCAAAGTGTCTCTGTGGCGCAATCGGTTAGTGTGTTTGGCTATTAACCAAAAGGTTGGTGGTTCAATCCCACCCAGGGACGTAATTAACCTTGTGATCAGATTTTGGTGATATTTAAGTAGACAAGTCAAAATTTCAAACCTCCTCTTATGGTGTAGGGTACATGGCCTTCTCTGATGTAATCAGAGTTAGATTTGATTCAGTGATTTTATAAAAAACAGCTAGGAAGCACAATTTAGCAGTGGGTTGCAGAGAAAAAAAATATGCTGGCAGAAAAATCCAATCGAGTGATTAAACAGCTCTTCATTTTCTGGCTTTATTTTTATGCTAACAAATTTGTTCTCTGAAAAGTGTCCACAAAGCCAAGTCTCTGATTAACACCTTTGTAAGGATGGTTTTTCACCTATTACTAAATTAAACTTGCTTCATTGGAAAGGCAGCAAGATGCATCCTCATTTCAATGTCTACTGAAATAATACAAGTTGACACCAGGAAACATTAACGCCACTGCATCCTTGCTGCTTTCTCATGTGGAAGTCTGTTTAATGTGAAAACAAATGTGTGTGTTTTTTTCAACCTGGAAGCCCAACATCGATTAAGATCGATCTTAAATAGACCCCTGGGTTTTAAGGATAACCATGGTTGAGTCCAATGGTTAATTCACATTGACCGAAGTTCTAATTAAGTCACCTGTGCTCAAGCATGATATCCTTAAAATCTGGATTGCAATGACAGCATTTTGGAACTATGCCTAAGGGTTTAATTTTTACATTTATCCACTGACAATAAATCTACCTACAATATCCCTGTAACTGTTATGATTACAGTATTTCACTAAATAATTTAATTTGCTGAACCTTCTGTAAAAAGAAATATTAAGCTGCTGTAATTCCCAGATGCAGCAAATTTGTTAGCTAGTGGGTAAAACCATGTGCACTGCAGGGATGGGGGGGGGGGGGGGGCAGATATAACATTTGCAGAGAGATTTAGGTGGGTTATATTGTTTGTGTGCAGGGTAAATACTGGCTGTTTTGTTTTTACACTGCAATTTAGATTTCAGTTTGAACACACCGCACCAAAATCTAACTCTCTCTGCACATATTATACACCCCCCCCCCTGCAGTGTACATGGTTTTAGCTAATAAATTTGCTGCTGTGATCAGATCTGAGTTAAGCCCTATGTATTTGGCACTGGCAAAGGGTTAGAGGCCTTGCTGTAGAGCTCACACCTTTCTTATCATGCATTGTAATATTTCCTATGTCCTGATGTTGTGCTCTCTGCTCCATCCAAGTAAACAGCAATGTAGCATGGCTATCAAAGAGCGTGAAGATTGCAGATTTCCTGGGATTAATGCTAAGGAATGCTATTCCAGAGGCTGCTGCTTTAATTCAAGTGTCACTGGGGTTAAATGGTGTTTTTACTAGTGATGAGCGAGGTTCGGTTTTACTCGGTTTTACTCGGTTTTACTCGGTTCTCAAAACGGCATCTTATTGGCTATCCAAAACACGTGACATCCGTGAGCCAATAAGATGCCGTTTTGAGAACCGAGTAAAACCGAGTAAAACCGAATCCGCTCATCACTAGTTTTTACCTTAAAAACACAGGTAGAGTATATAGTACAGTGGTAAAGTGGGAGCATGTAGTGCTATTGATTACAGATTTGATGGAGCTTAAACATGGATAAGGTCCATGGCTCTAAGAGTTTATCTTGTGTATCCTTTATTCTTAGTCATGGTCAGATAAGATTAGAAAATACCATTTAAGTGGAAATTTCCTGTTAGCTGTTTTTCAGTTTGCTCAACTGTCTGATTAACTGGTCCTAAAAAAAGGACCAAAGGAGCTAAATTGCCCTGTGATCTAGCTAAATTGCCCCAGTTAAAAAAAAAAAAAAAAAACTAAGCTGCTGTAATTCCTGGATGTTTCCTTACTGCATCAACAGGAAGTGACAAGAAACAATGTAATGTGGAACCGTACAGCAGAAGGGATTGCGGCTACCCCACAATAAGTGCAGCGGAATGTAAGAAGAGGCATATACAGTGTGGTGTGGCTGTAGATGAGCTTAGGGGTTTCTGTTAGAGTTCTTCTACTTCTAACTACTCGTACATAAATGAGTAAGCCGCCGATTTATTAAACCTGGTGAAATGATAATTTGCATGGTGATAAAGTACCAGCCAATCAGCTCCTAATTGCCATGTCACAGGCTGGGTTTGAAAAATGACAGTTAGGAGCTGACTGGCTGGTACTTTATCACCTTGCACTTTATCAGTTCACCAGGCTTAATAGATCTGCCCCAATGTTTCAAAATGGAATGCATCAAGAGAACGGTGTTAGTATTGTATAAATACACACAGCTCCTGGTATTTCCTTGTGGTCTCCCATCCAAGTACTAAAACCAGGACCAACACTGCTCAGCTTCCATGATCAGGAGAGATTGGGCAAATCCAGTGTGCTGTGGCTGTAGATGAGCTGGTGGTTTCTGTTACAGCTCTTCTACTTCTAACTTCTGGTACATAAAAGAATACATGTAAAAATTAAATGTACCAAGAAAATGGTGTTGGTAGTTTAAAAACACCTAAAGAATCTGATACTACCAAGCAGTCTCCCATCCATGTATTAACAAAGTCCAATACTGCTTTGCTTCAAAAATCAAATGAGATTGGGCATATCCAGTGTGGTGTGGCTTTAGATAAGCTTTGTGGTTTCTGTTAGAGCTCTTCTACTTCTAACTACTGGTACATTAATGAATATGTATAAGGTTGTAGTTTATCCAATATGCCTTTACTACCTTACCTTTCAACCCCCCCTCCCTCCCCTCTTCTCCTTATAGCTTCCTTAGTTCTCTCCTCCTCGTGTGTGCGTTATTTGTGTTCTCATACGTCCTAGAGGATGCTGGGGTCACATTAAGAACCATGGGGTATAGACGGGATCCGCAGGAGACATGGGCACTTTAAGACTTTCAAAGGGTGTGAACTGTCTCCTCCCTCTATGCCCCTCCTCCAGACTCCAGTTTTAGTATTGTGCGCAGTGATACTGGATGCACTACAGGGGAGCTCTACTGAGTTTCTCTGAAAAGACTTGTTAGTTTTTTTTATTTTCAGGGAGGCTGCTGGCAACAGTCTCCCTGCTTCGTGGGACTTAGGGGAGAGAAGTATGACCAACTTCTAGTGAGTTCAATGGCTCTGCTTCAGGCTGACAGGACACCATTAGCTCCTGAGGGTGCTGATCGCTGGGTACGCCTAGATGCACACTCCCGCAGCCTGCCGTCACCCCCTTACAGAGCCAGAAGACAGGTGAGTAGCAGAAGAACAGAAGACTTCTTCTTCAGTGACGGCATTCTGAGGTACCGAGCAGTGAGCGGAACGCTGCGCGCCATGCTCCCACACAAACACAGGCACTGCAGGGTGCAGGGCACGGGGGGGGGGGGGGCACCCTGGGCAGCATAAATTCCTCACAAAAGGCTGGAAAAAGTGGACATTAGTGCCTGGGCACTGTCCTTACCCCGCTAGCGTAATTAATTATTTCTGAGCGGGACAGATACGCGCCATTACAGCGGCGGGGCTTCTTCCTCACCTCACCAGAACATCTTTAGAGCATTACAAGTCTATCACTATAGAGTTTATTATTTCCCAGACTGTGTACTTTTGGCGCTGGATTGTGAGCTGAAAAATCCTCTGTGTCCCTCTGACAGATTTACTGACGGTCTGTCCCCCATAAGCCGGTGTGTCTGTGGGTACTTGGTATATGTGTGTCAACATGTCGGTGGCTGAATGTTTTTCCCAAGAGGAAACTATATTAGGAATGCAGACATATGATGGTGGCCCTGTTGGCACCACCAATAACTGACTGGGTAAATGTTTCAGTAATATCAGAGTAAGGTTGGATAAATCTGTGTCCCAGACACAGACGTAGAGAATAGATGTGATATTCATGGCTATGTTTCTTTTCCCTCAGGCCCCGCTGGGTCGCAAAAATGTTATTTTGCCCAGTTACTACACACTGATACTGACACGGATACTGATACTTATGTCGACCATAATGTTTCCTGATTAGATCCAATATTGGCAAGGAGCATTCAGTACATGATTGTGGATATTAAGGACATATTAAAATCACTGAAGACCCTGCTGTTCCTGACAAAGGGGTCTATATGTATGTATATATAGATATATAATGAAAGCTGATGTAACGTTCCTCCATCTCTGTTTGAGAAAGTCTGGGCCAGCTCGACAAGATGGTTTCAAATCCCCAAAAGGATTCTGGTTGTTTATTCATTTCCCGCCGTGGACAGAATAAAGTGGGAGTCACCCCCTGTTCTGCACGGGGCCCTGTCACAAATCCAGCGGATCGTATGCAGGAAGCTACATTATTTCTAGTTATGTAACCACGGGTACATTACTTAGACCTGCCATTACATGTACATGGGTGAGTAGTAGTATTCAAGAATTGGTCGAATACCTTGTCATCCGATATAGATACCCTGGAGAGATGGGATACTCCTTACGTTGTATCATATCAAGGACACTGCAGCATACTTACGTGAGACTGCAAGGGACATAGGACTCTTGAGTTCACGGGCCAATTTCATGGCAGTGTCGGATAGGAGGGCATTGTGGATTCACCAAGAGAATGCTGATGCTGACTCCAAGAAGAAAGGGAGTCTCTTCCCTATGAAGGTGAAGCCTTGTTTGGTGACTGCCTAGTTAATTTGATCTCGGCAGCTCCCGCAGGTAAGTCAACCTTCTTGCCCTATGTTCCCTCCCAACGGATGAAGACGCATCATTATCTGATGCAGTCATTTCGGCCCAATAGATATGCAAGAAGTTAAGATTCCCCTTTCTTTGCAGGTAGAGGAAGGAGAAGAGAGAAGAGGTCTGCATCCTCTTCAAGATCGCAGGAGCAGAGATCATCCTCTGCTTCTGCCAAATCCACTGCATGACGCTGGGGCTCTCTTGCAGGAGCCCGCACCAGTGGGGGCACGTCTAAAACTCTTCAGTCAGTTCTGGATTCATTCGGACATGGACTCGTGTGTTTTACAAATAGTGTCCCAAGGGTACAAACTGGGGTTTCAAGATGTTCCCCCTCACCGATTGTTCAAACATTAAGTTACTGTGCTATTCCTGGGTTATATAGCGCTGGGGTATGTGCTGGCATACTCTCTGTCTCTCCAAAGGGCCTTGTGGGGGAAATGTCTTCAGTAAAAGTATTCCCTGTGTGTGTGGTGTGTCGGTGTGTCTCCACTGGGTACAGTATCAAACTGAGGTCTGGAGGAGGGGCATAGAGGGAGGAGCCAGTGCACACCCAGAACTAAAGTCTTTCTTAAAGTGCCCATGTCTCCTGCGGAGCCCGTCTATCCCCATGGTCCTTACGGAGTCCCCAGCATCCTCTAGGACGTTAGAGAAAATAGGATTTTAATACCTACCGGTAAATCCTTTTCTCTTAGTCCGTAGAGGATGCTGGGCACCCGTCCCAGTGCGTACTGTGTCTGCAGTTATTAAATGGCCCTTAACTCCAGAACATTTATGTGGAGATGAAAACATCCAAGGAAGACTTGACCATCTTCCTTGGATGTTTTCCCCCTGTGTGACTGCTCTCCAGCCTCGGAGGGTTGCATCCGTGGTCCCTAGGATCCCGTCCTGGATCCCGAACTATCGCCCCTCTAGGTGGTGAGAACTGTGCAGCCACCAATGGAGTGAGAGTCTGGTCTTGGAAGACAGGATTATCCTCCGGTGCATGTGTAGGTGGGATCCGGACCACTTGTCCAACAGGTCCCACTGGAACACTCTGGCATGGAACCTGCCAAACTGAATGGCCTCGTAGGCCGCAACCATCTTCCCCAGCAACTGAATGCATTGATGGATTAACACTCTTGCTGGTTTCAGAATTTGTTTGACCAGACTCTGGATCTCCAGAGCCTTTCCACTAGAAGAAAACCTCTTCTGTGTCCAGTATCACTCCCAAAAACAACAACCGCGTCATTGGGACCTACTGCGATTTTGGCAAGTTTAGGAGCCAACCATGTTGTTGAAGAACTGTCAGGGAGAGTAGATGTTTTGCACCAACTGGTCCCTGGATCTCGCCTTTATCAGGAGATCATCCAAGTACGGGATAATTGTGACTCCTTGCTTGCGAAGGAGGACCATCATTTCCGCCATCACCCTGGTGAAAATCCTCGGAGCCGTGGACAGACCAAACGGCAACGTCTGAAATTGGTAATGACAATCCTGAATTGCAAACCTCAGGTAGCTTGATGCAGTGGCTAAATGGGAACATATAAGTAGGCATCCTTTATGTCTACCAAAACCATGAAATCTCCTTTATCCCCCGGACTGGAGATCACTACCCTGAGAGATTCCATCTTGAAATTGAATTTCTTTAGGTAGAAATTAAGGGATTTCAGATTTAAGATTGGTCTGACTGAGCCGTCCGGCTTCTGGACCACGAAGAGGCTTGAATAAAAACCTTCTCCCTGCTGACTAAGGCTGATTTGAACAATCGGTGAGGGGGAACGTCTTGAAACCCCAGTTTGTACCCTTGGGACACTATTTGTAAAACCCACGAGTCCAGGTCCGAATGAATCTAGAACTGACTGAAGAGTTTTAGACGTGCCCCCCACTGGTGCGGGCTCCTGCAAGAGAGCCCCAGCGTCATGCAGTGGATTTGGCAGAAGCAGAGGACGATCTCTGCTCCTGCGATCTTGAAGAGGCTACAGACCTCTTCCCTCTTTTCCTTCCTCTACCTGCAAAGAAAGGGGAATCTTAACTTCTTGCATATCTATTCGGCCGAAATGACTGCGTCAGATAATGATGCGTCTTCATCCGTTGAGAGGGAACATAGGGCAAGAAGGATGACTTACCTGCGGGAGCTGCCGAGATCAAATTAACTAGGCCGTCGCCAAACAAGGCTTCACCTTCATAGGGAAGAGACTCCCTTTCTTCTTGGAGTCAGCATCAGCATTCCCTTGGTGAATCCACAATGCCCTCCTATCCGAGACTGCCATGAAATTGGCCCGTGAGCACTTGTGCCCGGTGTAGGATTTTTAAATATGTGTAGTTTACTGTATGCAAGGGTTTAAAACCTTTTAGGAACTGAGATCTAAGGTGTATTACATGTAGTTTAAAAAAAACAAAAAAGGTTTATTTTATGGCAGTAGTTTCCAAACTGGGGTTCTTGCACTGGTAGCATAGTTTGGTGGTCCAGGACCAATTAAAATTATTTATACTTTATTAAATTGGCAAAACCATTCCCTCACAACATAACTGAACCTGAGGATGACATGCTATAAACACAATTTACTTAATTTTATATTTTTTTCTGAATTTCTCAATAAAAAAAACTTTGGCCTAGGGGTGCCGTGAAACAAATTTTGATACTCTAGGGCAGGGGTGTCAAACCCATGGGCCGCATGCCGCCCCCAATGCATCCTTTTGTGGCCCACAGGCCGGGGTCCGGCAGGGGTCCTTTTGTGGCCCGATCACCTTGCTTAGAGCGAGGGCAGGAGAGTGCAGCCAGAGTCTTTGCTTTCTATGTGCGGCACCATCTTCCCGAAGAGATCACCGGGAAGATAGTGCCTCTTCCACTGGCTACAGCACAGGTATACTGGGGTGGGGTAGCAAACTGGGGGCCCCAATGGGCCCCTCCAGCAGTCCCTCTACCAAAACACGTCTTTTGGTGGTTTTGCGGTGTTGTTATAACTACATGGTGACGATACTGTAGCACAGAGATTTTCAACCATTTACAACTCACGTCACACAGAACAAGATTTAAATATTGACAAGGCACACTGAAATATAATGGTGATGCATGGTGCAGTATCGTGTCCTAGGATGTCATGTCGCAGCTTCTCCATAGGTAACGCCTGAACAGGCCCGGTGACAGGGGGGACAAAGGGGACACTTGTTCAGGGCTCCAAGTATTAAGAACAGAAATAATGGGGCCACAGTGCCAATATTGCTTTTTAAAGTGTATCCACCAACTGCTCAATTTAAGCAGGAAAACAATTAACAGGCCAACTAAACCCTCCCCCCTCCTTTTACCCCATCACTTTGTCCAGTCCCTGTGGTCCATACTGTATTGCCATTATTATGCATGTTGCTGTGCTGGCCCTTTTCTGAATGTCCCTGCCACCGCCACCGAAGAGCTGGATAGCCCAGTATGAAAACCACCTGCCGGCCTCACTGACGGTCCGAGTCAAAGGCTCCATTTTTTTTAAAGATCCCTCTGCCAAGTTAAGGGGGGTTGAGGGGGCCCCAGAGATATCAGTGCACTGGGCCCCGAGATTTCTGTTGCTGGCCCTGACCCTCAGGGGCGTATCTACCCCTTGGCCAGGATGGCACTTGCCAGGGGCACCATCCAGCTGTGCCAACCGTGGCTAAGGGATAGAGTTCTGCAGTCTCGAAAGGGCGCTATGGCAATCAGCGTGGGACTGACCAATTAGACGGTGAGGGAAGGATACTGAAATTGTCCCAACCCTGTTACAGTTTGAAACGCCCCTCAACTGCTGTCCACTGCTTCACTCCTAGCTCTGCCCCTTTGAAATTATTAATCCCTACCCCCCGGTAGGCGGAGTTCTCCAGGCCCATACTCAGGAGTCACCACTGCTGTACATTATGTGCCGGTTGTAGAGGCAGAGCGGGGAACATCAGAGAACGCCACAAATTACACAGTGGGCAAGGAGATGGCTGGAGACAGCTGCACAGCCATGCCTTGCAAGTTCGAGAGAGCTGTTGAATTTCAGCACTTTAAGTCAGAGCCTGCCCCCTGCTGCCCAAGCAGTCCGTGACAGTTAGTGTCGAGGAGGGGGGGATTTGTGCATGTGTGCTATCAGTGTGTGTGTGTGGGGGGGGTGGAGGATGTGTGTGACTGTGAGGGAGCTGTCAGTGTCAGTGGGGAGAGGAGCAGGAGGGAGTTGTCAGTGTGTGGAAGTGATGAGAGTTGTCAGTACTGGGGAAATGTGTGTGTGTGTGTACTAGATTTAGGAGTGTGTGTTTGTGAGAGGTTTCAGTTGGGGAATTAGAGTTCATACTAGAGATGAGCGCCTGAAATTTTTCGGGTTTTGTGTTTTGGTTTTGGGTTCGGTTCCGCGGCCGTGTTTTGGGTTCGACCGCGTTTTGGCAAAACCTCACCGAATTTTTTTTGTCGGATTCGGGTGTGTTTTGGATTCGGGTGTTTTTTTCCAAAAACACTAAAAAACAGCTTAAATCATAGAATTTGGGGGTCATTTTGATCCCAAAGTATTATTAACCTCAAAAACCATAATTTACACTCATTTTCAGTCTAATCTGAATACCTCACACCTCACAATATTATTTTTAGTCCTAAAATTTGCACCGAGGTCGCTGTGTGAGTAAGATAAGCGACCCTAGTGGCCGACACAAACACCGGGCCCATCTAGGAGTGGCACTGCAGTGTCACGCAGGATGTCCCTTCCAAAAAACCCTCCCCAAACAGCACATGACGCAAAGAAAAAAAGAGGCGCAATGAGGTAGCTGTGTGAGTAAGATTAGCGACCCTAGTGGCCGACACAAACACCGGGCCCATCTAGGAGTGGCACTGCAGTGTCACGCAGGATGGCCCTTCCAAAAAACCCTCCCCAAACAGCACATGACGCAAAGAAAAAAAGAGGCGCAATGAGGTAGCTGTGTGAGTAAGATTAGCGACCCTAGTGGCCGACACAAACACCGGGCCCATCTAGGAGTGGCACTGCAGTGTCACGCAGGATGGCCCTTCCAAAAAACCCTCCCCAAACAGCACATGACGCAAAGAAAAAAAGAGGCGCAATGAGGTAGCTGACTGTGTGAGTAAGATTAGCGACCCTAGTGGCCGACACAAACACCGGGCCCATCTAGGAGTGGCACTGCAGTGTCACGCAGGATGTCCCTTCCAAAAAACCCTCCCCAAACAGCACATGACGCAAAGAAAAAAAGAGGCGCAATGAGGTAGCTGTGTGAGTAAGATTAGCGACCCTAGTGGCCGACACAAACACCGGGCCCATCTAGGAGTGGCACTGCAGTGTCACGCAGGATGTCCCTTCCAAAAAACCCTCCCCAAACAGCACATGACGCAAAGAAAAAAAGAGGCGCAATGAGGTAGCTGTGTGAGTAAGATTAGCGACCCTAGTGGCCGACACAAACACCGGGCCCATCTAGGAGTGGCACTGCAGTGTCACGCAGGATGTCCCTTCCAAAAAACCCTCCCCAAACAGCACATGACGCAAAGAAAAAAAGAGGCGCAATGAGGTAGCTGACTGTGTGAGTAAGATTAGCGACCCTAGTGGCCGACACAAACACCGGGCCCATCTAGGAGTGGCACTGCAGTGTCACGCAGGATGTCCCTTCCAAAAAACCCTCCCCAATCAGCACATGATGCAAAGAAAAAGAAAAGAAAAAAGAGGTGCAAGATGGAATTGTCCTTGGGCCCTCCCACCCACCCTTATGTTGTATAAACAAAACAGGACATGCACACTTTAACCAACCCATCATTTCAGTGACAGGGTCTGCCACACGACTGTGACTGATATGACGGGTTGGTTTGGACCCCCCCCAAAAAAGAAGCAATTAATCTCTCCTTGCACAAACTGGCTCTACAGAGGCAAGATGTCCACCTCATCTTCACCCTCCGATATATCACCGTGTACATCCCCCTCCTCACAGATTATCAATTCGTCCCCACTGGAATCCACCATCTCAGCTCCCTGTGTACTTTGTGGAGGCAATTGCTGCTGGTCAATGTCTCCGCGGAGGAATTGATTATAATTCATTTTAATGAACATCATCTTCTCCACATTTTCTGGATGTAACCTCGTACGCCGATTGCTGACAAGGTGAGCGGCGGCACTAAACACTCTTTCGGAGTACACACTTGTGGGAGGGCAACTTAGGTAGAATAAAGCCAGTTTGTGCAAGGGCCTCCAAATTGCCTCTTTTTCCTGCCAGTATAAGTACGGACTGTGTGACGTGCCTACTTGGATGCGGTCACTCATATAATCCTCCACCATTCTATCAATGTTGAGAGAATCATATGCAGTGACAGTAGACGACATGTCCGTAATCGTTGTCAGGTCCTTCAGTCCGGACCAGATGTCAGCATCAGCAGTCGCTCCAGACTGCCCTGCATCACCGCCAGCGGGTGGGCTCGGAATTCTGAGCCTTTTCCTCGCACCCCCAGTTGCGGGAGAATGTGAAGGAGGAGATGTTGACAGGTCGCGTTCCGCTTGACTTGACAATTTTGTCACCAGCAGGTCTTTCAACCCCAGCAGACCTGTGTCTGCCGGAAAGAGAGATCCAAGGTAGGCTTTAAATCTAGGATCGAGCACGGTGGCCAAAATGTAGTGCTCTGATTTCAACAGATTGACCACCCGTGAATCCTTGTTAAGCGAATTAAGGGCTGCATCCACAAGTCCCACATGCCTAGCGGAATCGCTCCGTGTTAGCTCCTCCTTCAATGCCTCCAGCTTCTTCTGCAAAAGCCTGATGAGGGGAATGACCTGACTCAGGCTGGCAGTGTCTGAACTGACTTCACGTGTGGCAAGTTCAAAGGGCATCAGAACCTTGCACAACGTTGAAATCATTCTCCACTGCACTTGAGACAGGTGCATTCCACCTACTATATCGTGCTCAATTGTATAGGCTTGAATGGCCTTTTGCTGCTCCTCCAACCTCTGAAGCATATAGAGGGTTGAATTCCACCTCGTTACCACTTCTTGCTTCAGATGATGGCAGGGCAGGTTCAGTAGTTTTTGGTGGTGCTCCAGTTTTCTGTACGTGGTGCCTGTACGCCGAAAGTGTCCCGCAATTCTTCTGGCCACCGACAGCATCTCTTGCACGCCCCTGTCGTTTTTTAAAAAATTCTGCACCACCAAATTCAAGGTATGTGCAAAACATGGGACGTGCTGGAATTGGCCCAGATTTAATGCACACACAATATTGCTGGCGTTGTCCGATGCCACAAATCCACAGGAGAGTCCAATTGGGGTAAGCCATTCCGCGATGATCTTCCTCAGTTGCCGTAAGAGGTTTTCAGCTGTGTGCGTATTCTGGAAAGCGGTGATACAAAGCGTAGCCTGCCTAGGAAAGAGTTGGCGTTTGCGAGATGCTGCTACTGGTGCCGCCGCTGCTGTTCTTGCGGCGGGAGTCCATACATCTACCCAGTGGGCTGTCACAGTCATATAGTCCTGACCCTGCCCTGCTCCACTTGTCCACATGTCCGTGGTTAAGTGGACATTGGGTACAGCTGCATTTTTTAGGACACTGGTGACTCTTTTTCTGAGGTCTGTGTACATTTTCGGTATCGCCTGCCTAGAGAAATGGAACCTAGATGGTATTTGGTACCGGGGACACAGTACCTCCAACAAGTCTCTAGTTGGCTCTGCAGTAATGATGGATACCGGAACCACGTTTCTCACCACCCAGGATGCCAAGGCCTCAGTTATCCGCTTTGCAGTAGGATGACTGCTGTGATATTTCATCTTCCTCGCAAAGGACTGTTGAACAGTCAATTGCTTACTGGAAGTAGTACAAGTGGGCTTACGACTTCCCCTCTGGGATGACCATCGACTCCCAGCGGCAACAACAGCAGCGCCAGCAGCAGTAGGCGTTACATGCAAGGATGCATCGGAGGAATCCCAGGCAGGAGAGGACTCGTCAGAATTGCCAGTGACATGGCCTGCAGGACTATTGGCATTCCTGGGGAAGGAGGAAATTGACACTGAGGGAGTTGGTGGGGTGGTTTGCGTGAGCTTGGTTACAAGAGGAAGGGATTTACTGGTCAGTGGACTGCTTCCGCTGTCACCCAAAGTTTTTGAACTTGTCACTGACTTATTATGAATGCGCTGCAGGTGACGTATAAGGGAGGATGTTCCGAGGTGGTTAACGTCCTTACCCCTACTTATTACAGCTTGACAAAGGGAACACACGGCTTGACACCTGTTGTCCGCATTTCTGGTGAAATACCTCCACACCGAACTGACCGAAGAGCTGATTTTTTTGGTATTTTCACCTGGCATGTCAACGGCCATATTCCTCCCACGGACAACAGGTGTCTCCCCGGGTGCCTGACTTAAACAAACCACCTCACCATCAGAATCCTCCTGGTCAATTTCCTCCCCAGCGCCAGCAACACCCATATCCTCCTCATCCTGGTGTACTTCAACACTGACATCTTCAATCTGACTATCAGGAACTGGACTGCGGGTGCTCCTTCCAGCACTTACAGGGGGCGTGCAAATGGTGGAAGGCGCATGCTCTTCACGTCCAGTGTTGGGAAGGTCAGGCATCGCAACCGACACAATTGGACTCTCCTTGTGGATTTGGGATTTCGAAGAATGCACAGTTCTTTGCTGTGCTGCTTTTGCCAGCTTGAGTCTTTTCATTTTTCTAGCGAGAGGCTGAGTGCTTCCATCCTCATGTGAAGCTGAACCACTAGCCATGAACATAGGCCAGGGCCTCAGCCGTTCCTTGCCACTCCGTGTGGTAAATGGCATATTGGCAAGTTTACGCTTCTCCTCCGACAATTTTATTTTAGGTTTTGGAGTCCTTTTTTTACTGATATTTGGTGTTTTGGATTTGACATGCTCTGTACTATGACATTGGGCATCGGCCTTGGCAGACGACGTTGCTGGCATTTCATCGTCTCGGCCATGACTAGTGGCAGCAGCTTCAGCACGAGGTGGAAGTGGATCTTGATCTTTCCCTAATTTTGGAACCTCAACATTTTTGTTCTCCATATTTTAATAGGCACAACTAAAAGGCACCTCAGGTAAACAATGGAGATGGATGGATTGGATACTAGTATACAATTATGGACGGGCTGCCGAGTGCCGACACAGAGGTAGCCACAGCCGTGAACTACCGCACTGTACTGTGTCTGCTGCTAATATATAGACTGGTTGATAAAGAGATAGTATACTCGTAACTAGTATGTATGTATAAAGAAAGAAAAAAAAACCACGGTTAGGTGGTATATACAATTATGGACGGGCTGCCGAGTGCCGACACAGAGGTAGCCACAGCCGTGAACTACCGCACTGTACTGTGTCTGCTGCTAATATAGACTGGTTGATAAAGAGATAGTATACTCGTAACTAGTATGTATGTATAAAGAAAGAAAAAAAAACCACGGTTAGGTGGTATATACAATTATGGACGGGCTGCTGAGTGCCGACACAGAGGTAGCCACAGCCGTGAACTACCGCACTGTACTGTGTCTGCTGCTAATATATAGACTGGTTGATAAAGAGATAGTATACTCGTAACTAGTATGTATGTATAAAGAAAGAAAAAAAAAACACGGTTAGGTGGTATATACAATTATGGACGGGCTGCCGAGTGCCGACACAGAGGTAGCCACAGCCGTGAACTACCGCACTGTACTGTGTCTGCTGCTAATATATAGACTGGTTGATAAAGAGATAGTATACTCGTAACTAGTATGTATGTATAAAGAAAGAAAAAAAAACCACGGTTAGGTGGTATATACAATTATGGACGGGCTGCCGAGTGCCGACACAGAGGTAGCCACAGCCGTGAACTACCGCACTGTACTGTGTCTGCTGCTAATATAGACTGGTTGATAAAGAGATAGTATACTACTAATATTATATACTGGTGGTCAGGTCACTGGTCACTAGTCACACTGGCAGTGGCACTCCTGCAGCAAAAGTGTGCACTGTTTAATTTTAATATAATATTATGTACTCCTGGCTCCTGCTATAACCTATAACTGGCACTGCAGTAGTGCTCCCCAGTCTCCCCCACAATTATAAGCTGTGTGAGCTGAGCAGTCAGACAGATATATAATATATATAGATGATGCAGCACACTGGCCTGAGCCTGAGCAGTGCACACAGATATGGTATGTGACTGACTGAGTCACTGTGTGTATCGCTTTTTTCAGGCAGAGAACGGATATATTAAATAAACTGCACTGTGTGTCTGGTGGTCACTCACTATATAATATATTATGTACTCCTGGCTCCTGCTATAACCTATAACTGGCACTGCAGTAGTGCTCCCCAGTCTCCCCCACAATTATAAGCTGTGTGAGCTGAGCAGTCAGACAGATATATATAATATTATATATAGATAATAGATGATGCAGCACACTGGCCTGAGCCTGAGCAGTGCACACAGATATGGTATGTGACTGAGTCACTGTGTGCTGTGTATCGCTTTTTTCAGGCAGAGAACGGATTATATTATGTACTCCTGGCTCCTGCTATAACCTATAACTGGCACTGCAGTAGTGCTCCCCAGTCTCCCCCACAATTATAAGCTGTGTGAGCTGAGCAGTCAGACAGATATATATAATATTATATATAGATAATAGATGATGCAGCACACTGGCCTGAGCCTGAGCAGTGCACACAGATATGGTATGTGACTGAGTCACTGTGTGCTGTGTATCGCTTTTTTCAGGCAGAGAACGGATTATAAATAAAAGTGGTGGTCACTGGTCACTATCAGCAAAACTCTGCACTGTACACTACTGAGTACTCCTAATGCTCCCCAAAATTAGTAAATCAAGTGTCTCTCTAATCTATTCTAATTCTAAACGGAGAGGACGCCAGCCACGTCCTCTCCCTATCAATCTCAATGCACGTGTGAAAATGGCGGCGACGCGCGGCTCCTTATATAGAATCCGAGTCTCGCGATAGAATCCGAGCCTCGCGAGAATCCGACAGCGTCATGATGACGTTCGGGCGCGCTCGGGTTAACCGAGCAAGGCGGGAAGATCCGAGTCGCTCGGACCCGTGAAAAAAAACATGAAGTTCTGGCGGGTTCGGATTCAGAGAAACCGAACCCGCTCATCTCTAGTTCATACAGTAATTAAATGTTTTCATATTGAGAACTACATCTCCCAGCATATACAGTGTGCTGGGGATGCATTGCTAACAAGCTTTATTTAAAAGTTTAAAAAACATTGCTTTTATGACTGCAATGGTTAAAAAGGGAGAGCTATAAATCAATTTATCAGTGAATGATCGCAGTTTGAGCTGTTACATTTTACTGAACCACCTATCCCTCCACACTCACTACCTGTCCTCAGGATACATTTACCATCCCGGCAGACGGTATACCGCCGGTCATTTGACCGATGTTGGAATCCTGACACCACTTGGGAGACTGGTGCCGGCACACAGACAGCCAACATCCCGAAGGCGAGTATTGGAGGGAGGGTTAGGACCGGGGGAGCGGGTGTTAGGGAAGGCACTAGGAGGGGGGGGGGGGTTAGTCCTAGCTGCCACCCCCTGAGGGTTAGCCCTATCCGCCACCCCCCCAGAGGGTTAGAATTAGGTATCATGTGACTGCTGGAATCCCGAGCGCCGGATGCCATACCCAACCCCCTTTACTTTTTCAGGCATTTCTATCTCTCCTCTCTCTATGGTGTTCCGATTGCCCACTTTCCCTTGTGCTTTTCTCTCTCTCTCCTTTGTTTAGAGCATCAGTTTCTGTAGTCCACTTTATCCTTATTTTTTCCAGTGTTTCACTATCTCTCTGATGTAATGAGGATGTATGGTCTAGAGGGATCAGTAATGCATTGTACTGTATAGAGGCGTCAGGGATGTAGCGTAGGGTATAGAGGCGTCAGGGATGTAGCGTAGGTTATAGAGGCATCAGGAATGTAGCGTAGGGAATAGAGGCATCAGGGATGTAGCGTAGGGTATAGAGGCGTCAGGGATGTAGCATAGGGAATAGAGGCGTCAGGGATGTAGCGTAGGGAATAGAGGCATCAGGGATTTAGCTTAGGGAATATAGTAGAGATGAGCGCCTGAAATTTTTCGGGTTTTGTGTTTTGGTTTTGGGTTCGGTTCCGCGGCCGTGTTTTGGGTTCGAACGCGTTTTGGCAAAACCTCACCGAATTATTTTTGTCGGATTCGGGTGTGTTTTGGATTCGGGTGTTTTTTTCCAAAAACACTAAAAAACAGCTTAAATCATAGAATTTGGGGGTCATTTTGATCCCAAAGTATTATTAACCTCAAAAACCATAATTTACACTCATTTTCAGTCTATTCTGAATACCTCACACCTCACAATATTATTTTTAGTCCTAAAATTTGCACCGAGGTCGCTGTGTGAGTAAGATAAGCGACCCTAGTGGCCGACACAAACACCGGGCCCATCTAGGAGTGGCACTGCAGTGTCACGCAGGATGTCCCTTCCAAAAAACCCTCCCCAAACAGCACATGACGCAAAGAAAAAAAGAGGCGCAATGAGGTAGCTGTGTGAGTAAGATTAGCGACCCTAGTGGCCGACACAAACACCGGGCCCATCTAGGAGTGGCACTGCAGTGTCACGCAGGATGGCCCTTCCAAAAAACCCTCCCCAAACAGCACATGACGCAAAGAAAAAAAGAGGCGCAATGAGGTAGCTGACTGTGTGAGTAAGATTAGCGACCCTAGTGGCCGACACAAACACCGGGCCCATCTAGGAGTGGCACTGCAGTGTCACGCAGGATGTCCCTTCCAAAAAACCCTCCCCAAACAGCACATGACGCAAAGAAAAAAAGAGGCGCAATGAGGTAGCTGACTGTGTGAGTAAGATTAGCGACCCTAGTGGCCGACACAAACACCGGGCCCATCTAGGAGTGGCACTGCAGTGTCACGCAGGATATCCCTTCCAAAAAACCCTCCCCAAACAGCACATGACGCAAAGAAAAAAAGAGGCGCAATGAGGTAGCTGTGTGAGTAAGATTAGCGACCCTAGTGGCCGACACAAACACCGGGCCCATCTAGGAGTGGCACTGCAGTGTCACGCAGGATGTCCCTTCCAAAAAACCCTCCCCAAACAGCACATGACGCAAAGAAAAAAAGAGGCGCAATGAGGTAGCTGACTGTGTGAGTAAGATTAGCGACCCTAGTGGCCGACACAAACACCGGGCCCATTTAGGAGTGGCACTGCAGTGTCACGCAGGATGTCCCTTCCAAAAAACCCTCCCCAATCAGCACATGATGCAAAGAAAAAGAAAAGAAAAAAGAGGTGCAAGATGGAATTATCCTTGGGCCCTCCCACCCACCCTTATGTTGTATAAACAAAACAGGACATGCACACTTTAACCAACCCATCATTTCAGTGACAGGGTCTGCCACACGACTGTGACTGATATGACGGGTTGGTTTGGACCCCCCCCAAAAAAGAAGCAATTAATCTCTCCTTGCACAAACTGGCTCTACAGAGGCAAGATGTCCACCTCATCTTCACCCTCCGATATATCACCGTGTACATCCCCCTCCTCACAGATTATCAATTCGTCCCCACTGGAATCCACCATCTCAGCTCCCTGTGTACTTTGTGGAGGCAATTGCTGCTGGTCAATGTCTCCGCGGAGGAATTGATTATAATTCATTTTAATGAACATCATCTTCTCCACATTTTCTGGATGTAACCTCGTACGCCGATTGCTGACAAGGTGAGCGGCGGCACTAAACACTCTTTCGGAGTACACACTTGTGGGAGGGCAACTTAGGTAGAATAAAGCCAGTTTGTGCAAGGGCCTCCAAATTGCCTCTTTTTCCTGCCAGTATAAGTACGGACTGTGTGACGTGCCTACTTGGATGCGGTCACTCATATAATCCTCCACCATTCTATCAATGTTGAGAGAATCATATGCAGTGACAGTAGACGACATGTCCGTAATCGTTGTCAGGTCCTTCAGTCCGGACCAGATGTCAGCATCAGTAGTCGCTCCAGACTGCCCTGCATCACCGCCAGCGGGTGGGCTCGGAATTCTGAGCCTTTTCCTCGCACCCCCAGTTGCGGGAGAATGTGAAGGAGGAGATGTTGACAGGTCGCGTTCCGCTTGACTTGACAATTTTGTCACCAGCAGGTCTTTCAACCCCAGCAGACCTGTGTCTGCCGGAAAGAGAGATCCAAGGTAGGCTTTAAATCTAGGATCGAGCACGGTGGCCAAAATGTAGTGCTCTGATTTCAACAGATTGACCACCCGTGAATCCTTGTTAAGCGAATTAAGGGCTGCATCCACAAGTCCCACATGCCTAGCGGAATCGCTCCCTTTTAGCTCCTTCTTCAATGCCTCCAGCTTCTTCTGCAAAAGCCTGATGAGGGTAATGACCTGACTCAGGCTGGCAGTGTCTGAACTGACTTCACGTGTGGCAAGTTCAAAGGGCATCAGAACCTTGCACAACGTTGAAATCATTCTCCACTGCACTTGAGACAGGTGCATTCCATCTCCTATATCGTGCTCAATTGTATAGGCTTGAATGGCCTTTTGCTGCTCCTCCAACCTCTGAAGCATATAGAGGGTTGAATTCCACCTCGTTACCACTTCTTGCTTCAGATGATGGCAGGGCAGGTTCAGTAGTTTTTGGTGGTGCTCCAGTCTTCTGTACGTGGTGCCTGTACGCCGAAAGTGTCCCGCAATTTTTCTGGCCACCGACAGCATCTCTTGCACGCCCCTGTCGTTTTTAAAAAAATTCTGCACCACCAAATTCAAGGTATGTGCAAAACATGGGACGTGCTGGAATTTGCCCATATTTAATGCACACACAATATTGCTGGCGTTGTCCGATGCCACAAATCCACAGGAGAGTCCAATTGGGGTAAGCCATTCCGCGATGATCTTCCTCAGTTGCCGAAAGAGGTTTTCAGCTGTGTGCGTATTCTGGAAAGCGGTGATACAAAGCGTAGCCTGCCTAGGAAAGAGTTGGCATTTGCGAGATGCTGCTACTGGTGCCGCCGCTGCTGTTCTTGCGGCGGGAGTCCATACATCTACCCAGTGGGCTGTCACAGTCATATAGTCCTGACCCTGCCCTGCTCCACTTGTCCACATGTCCGTGGTTAAGTGGACATTGGGTACAACTGCATTTTTTAGGAGACTGGTGAGTCTTTTTCTGACGTCCGTGTACATTCTCGGTATCGCCTGCCTAGAGAAGTGGAACCTAGATGGTATTTGGTAACGGGGGCACACTACCTCAATAAATTGTCTAGTTCCCTGTGAACTAACGGCGGATACCGGACGCACGTCTAACACCAACATAGTTGTCAAGGACTCAGTTATCCGCTTTGCAGTAGGATGACTGCTGTGATATTTCATCTTCCTCGCAAAGGACTGTTGAACAGTCAATTGCTTACTGGAAGTAGTACAAGTGGGCTTACGACTTCCCCTCTGGGATGACCATCGACTCCCAGCGGCAACAACAGCAGCGCCAGCAGCAGTAGGCGTTACACGCAAGGATGCATCGGAGGAATCCCAGGCAGGAGAGGACTCGTCAGACTTGCCAGTGACATGGCCTGCAGGACTATTGGCATTCCTGGGGAAGGAGGAAATTGACACTGAGGGAGTTGGTGGGGTGGTTTGCGTGAGCTTGGTTACAAGAGGAAGGGATTTACTGGTCAGTGGACTGCTTCCGCTGTCACCCAAAGTTTTTGAACTTGTCACTGACTTATTATGAATGCGCTGCAGGTGACGTATAAGGGAGGATGTTCCGAGGTGGTTAACGTCCTTACCCCTACTTATTACAGCTTGACAAAGGGAACACACGGCTTGACACCTGTTGTCCGCATTTCTGGTGAAATACCTCCACACCGAAGAGCTGATTTTTTTGGTATTTTCACCTGGCATGTCAACGGCCATATTCCTCCCACGGACAACAGGTGTCTCCCCGGGTGCCTGACTTAAACAAACCACCTCACCATCAGAATCCTCCTGGTCAATTTCCTCCCCAGCGCCAGCAACACCCATATCCTCCTCATCCTGGTGTACTTCAACACTGACATCTTCAATCTGACTATCAGGAACTAGACTGCGGGTGCTCCTTCCAGCACTTGCAGGGGGCGTGCAAATGGTGGAAGGCGCATGCTCTTCACGTCCAGTGTTGGGAAGGTCAGGCATCGCAACCGACACAATTGGACTCTCCTTGTGGATTTGGGATTTCAAAGAACGCACAGTTCTTTGCGGTGCTTTTGCCAGCTTGAGTCTTTTCAGTTTTCTAGCGAGAGGCTGAGTGCTTCCATCCTCATGTGAAGCTGAACCACTAGCCATGAACATAGGCCAGGGCCTCAGCCGTTCCTTGCCACTCCGTGTGGTAAATGGCATATTGGCAAGTTTACGCTTCTCCTCCGACAATTTTATTTTAGGTTTTGGAGTCCTTATTTTACTGATATTTGGTGTTTTGGTTTTGACATGCTCTGTACTATGCCATTGGGCATCGGCCTTGGCAGACGACGTTGCTGGCATTTCATCGTCTCGGCCATGACTAGTGGCAGCAGCTTCAGCACGAGGTGGAAGTGGATCTTGATCTTTCCCTAATTTTGGAACCTCAACATTTTTGTTCTCCATATTTTAATAGGCACAACTAAAAGGCACCTCAGGTAAACAATGCAGATGGATGGATTGGATACTAGTATACAATTATGGACGGGCTGCCGAGTGCCGACACAGAGGTAGCCACAGCCGTGAACTACCGCACTGTACTGTGTCTGCTGCTAATATATAGACTGGTTGATAAAGAGATAGTATACTCGTAACTAGTATGTATGTATAAAGAAAGAAAAAAAAACCACGGTTAGGTCACTGGTATATACAATTATGGACGGGCTGCCGAGTGCCGACACAGAGGTAGCCACAGCCGTGAACTACCGCACTGTACTGTGTCTGCTGCTAATATATAGACTGGTTGATAAAGAGATAGTATACTCGTAACTAGTATGTATGTATAAAGAAAGAAAAAAAAACCACGGTTAGGTGGTATATACAATTATGGACGGGCTGCCGAGTGCCGACACAGAGGTAGCCACAGCCGTGAACTACCGCACTGTACTGTGTCTGCTGCTAATATATAGACTGGTTGATAAAGAGATAGTATACTCGTAACTAGTATGTATGTATAAAGAAAGAAAAAAAAACCACGGTTAGGTCACTGGTATATACAATTATGGACGGGCTGCCGAGTGCCGACACAGAGGTAGCCACAGCCGTGAACTACCGCACTGTACTGTGTCTGCTGCTAATATATAGACTGGTTGATAAAGAGATAGTATACTCGTAACTAGTATGTATGTATAAAGAAAGAAAAAAAAACCACGGTTAGGTGGTATATACAATTATGGACGGGCTGCCGAGTGCCGACACAGAGGTAGCCACAGCCGTGAACTACCGCACTGTACTGTGTCTGCTGCTAATATATAGACTGGTTGATAAAGAGATAGTATACTCGTAACTAGTATGTATGTATAAAGAAAGAAAAAAAAACCACGGTTAGGTCACTGGTATATACAATTATGGACGGGCTGCCGAGTGCCAACACAGAGGTAGCCACAGCCGTGAACTACCGCACTGTACTGTGTCTGCTGCTAATATATAGACTGGTTGATAAAGAGATAGTATACTCGTAACTAGTATGTATGTATAAAGAAAGAAAAAAAAACCACGGTTAGGTCACTGGTATATACAATTATGGACGGGCTGCCGAGTGCCGACACAGAGGTAGCCACAGCCGTGAACTACCGCACTGTACTGTGTCTGCTGCTAATATATAGACTGGTTGATAAAGAGATAGTATACTCGTAACTAGTATGTATGTATAAAGAAAGAAAAAAAAACCACGGTTAGGTCACTGGTATATACAATTATGGACGGGCTGCGGAGTGCCGACACAGAGGTAGCCACAGCCGTGAACTACCGCACTGTACTGTGTCTGCTGCTAATATATAGACTGGTTGATAAAGAGATAGTATACTCGTAACTAGTATGTATGTATAAAGAAAGAAAAAAAAACCACGGTTAGGTGGTATATACAATTATGGACGGGCTGCCGAGTGCCGACACAGAGGTAGCCACAGCCGTGAACTACCGCACTGTACTGTGTCTGCTGCTAATATAGACTGGTTGATAAAGAGATAGTATACTACTAATATTATATACTGGTGGTCAGGTCACTGGTCACTAGTCACACTGGCAGTGGCACTCCTGCAGCAAAAGTGTGCACTGTTTAATTTTAATATAATATTATGTACTCCTGGCTCCTGCTATAACCTATAACTGGCACTGCAGTAGTGCTCCCCAGTCTCCCCCACAATTATAAGCTGTGTGAGCTGAGCAGTCAGACAGATATATAATATATATAGATGATGCAGCACACTGGCCTGAGCCTGAGCAGTGCACACAGATATGGTATGTGACTGACTGAGTCACTGTGTGTATCGCTTTTTTCAGGCAGAGAACGGATATATTAAATAAACTGCACTGTGTGTCTGGTGGTCACTCACTATATAATATATTATGTACTCCTGGCTCCTGCTATAACCTATAACTGGCACTGCAGTAGTGCTCCCCAGTCTCCCCCACAATTATAAGCTGTGTGAGCTGAGCAGTCAGACAGATATATATAATATTATATATAGATAATAGATGATGCAGCACACTGGCCTGAGCCTGAGCAGTGCACACAGATATGGTATGTGACTGAGTCACTGTGTGCTGTGTATCGCTTTTTTCAGGCAGAGAACGGATTATATTATGTACTCCTGGCTCCTGCTATAACCTATAACTGGCACTGCAGTAGTGCTCCCCAGTCTCCCCCACAATTATAAGCTGTGTGAGCTGAGCAGTCAGACAGATATATATAATATTATATATAGATAATAGATGATGCAGCACACTGGCCTGAGCCTGAGCAGTGCACACAGATATGGTATGTGACTGAGTCACTGTGTGCTGTGTATCGCTTTTTTCAGGCAGAGAACGGATTATAAATAAAAGTGGTGGTCACTGGTCACTATCAGCAAAACTCTGCACTGTACACTACTGAGTACTCCTAATGCTCCCCAAAATTAGTAAATCAAGTGTCTCTCTAATCTATTCTAATTCTAAACGGAGAGGACGCCAGCCACGTCCTCTCCCTATCAATCTCAATGCACGTGTGAAAATGGCGGCGACGCGCGGCTCCTTATATAGAATCCGAGTCTCGCGATAGAATCCGAGCCTCGCGAGAATCCGACAGCGTCATGATGACGTTCGGGCGCGCTCGGGTTAACCGAGCAAGGCGGGAAGATCCGAGTCGCTCGGACCCGTGAAAAAAAACATGAAGTTCTGGCGGGTTCGGATTCAGAGAAACCGAACCCGCTCATCTCTAGTTCATACAGTAATTAAATGTTTTCATATTGAGAACTACATCTCCCAGCATATACAGTGTGCTGGGGATGCATTGCTAACAAGCTTTATTTAAAAGTTTAAAAAACATTGCTTTTATGACTGCAATGGTTAAAAAGGGAGAGCTATAAATCAATTTATCAGTGAATGATCGCAGTTTGAGCTGTTACATTTTACTGAACCACCTATCCCTCCACACTCACTACCTGTCCTCAGGATACATTTACCATCCCGGCAGACGGTATACCGGCGGTCATTTGACCGATGTTGGAATCCTGACACCACTTGGGAGACTGGTGCCGGCACACAGACAGCCAACATCCCGAAGGCGAGTATTGGAGGGAGGGTTAGGACCGGGGGAGCGGGTGTTAGGGAAGGCACTAGGAGGGGGGGGGGGGGTTAGTCCTAGCTGCCACCCCCTGAGGGTTAGCCCTATCCGCCACCCCCCCAGAGGGTTAGAATTAGGTATCATGTGACTGCTGGAATCCCGAGCGCCGGATGCCATACCCAACCCCCTTTACTTTTTCAGGCATTTCTATCTCTCCTCTCTCTATGGTGTTCCGATTGCCCACTTTCCCTTGTGCTTTTCTCTCTCTCTCCTTTGTTTAGAGCATCAGTTTCTGTAGTCCACTTTATCCTTATTTTTTCCAGTGTTTCACTATCTCTCTGATGTAATGAGGATGTATGGTCTAGAGGGATCAGTAATGCATTGTACTGTATAGAGGCGTCAGGGATGTAGCGTAGGGTATAGAGGCGTCAGGGATGTAGCGTAGGTTATAGAGGCATCAGGAATGTAGCGTAGGGAATAGAGGCATCAGGGATGTAGCGTAGGGTATAGAGGCGTCAGGGATGTAGCATAGGGAATAGAGGCGTCAGGGATGTAGCGTAGGGAATAGAGGCATCAGGGATTTAGCTTAGGGAATATAGTAGAGATGAGCGCCTGAAATTTTTCGGGTTTTGTGTTTTGGTTTTGGGTTCGGTTCCGCGGCCGTGTTTTGGGTTCGAACGCGTTTTGGCAAAACCTCACCGAATTATTTTTGTCGGATTCGGGTGTGTTTTGGATTCGGGTGTTTTTTTCCAAAAACACTAAAAAACAGCTTAAATCATAGAATTTGGGGGTCATTTTGATCCCAAAGTATTATTAACCTCAAAAACCATAATTTACACTCATTTTCAGTCTATTCTGAATACCTCACACCTCACAATATTATTTTTAGTCCTAAAATTTGCACCGAGGTCGCTGTGTGAGTAAGATAAGCGACCCTAGTGGCCGACACAAACACCGGGCCCATCTAGGAGTGGCACTGCAGTGTCACGCAGGATGTCCCTTCCAAAAAACCCTCCCCAAACAGCACATGACGCAAAGAAAAAAAGAGGCGCAATGAGGTAGCTGTGTGAGTAAGATTAGCGACCCTAGTGGCCGACACAAACACCGGGCCCATCTAGGAGTGGCACTGCAGTGTCACGCAGGATGGCCCTTCCAAAAAACCCTCCCCAAACAGCACATGACGCAAAGAAAAAAAGAGGCGCAATGAGGTAGCTGACTGTGTGAGTAAGATTAGCGACCCTAGTGGCCGACACAAACACCGGGCCCATCTAGGAGTGGCACTGCAGTGTCACGCAGGATGTCCCTTCCAAAAAACCCTCCCCAAACAGCACATGACGCAAAGAAAAAAAGAGGCGCAATGAGGTAGCTGACTGTGTGAGTAAGATTAGCGACCCTAGTGGCCGACACAAACACCGGGCCCATCTAGGAGTGGCACTGCAGTGTCACGCAGGATGTCCCTTCCAAAAAACCCTCCCCAAACAGCACATGACGCAAAGAAAAAAAGAGGCGCAATGAGGTAGCTGTGTGAGTAAGATTAGCGACCCTAGTGGCCGACACAAACACCGGGCCCATCTAGGAGTGGCACTGCAGTGTCACGCAGGATGTCCCTTCCAAAAAACCCTCCCCAAACAGCACATGACGCAAAGAAAAAAAGAGGCGCAATGAGGTAGCTGACTGTGTGAGTAAGATTAGCGACCCTAGTGGCCGACACAAACACCGGGCCCATTTAGGAGTGGCACTGCAGTGTCACGCAGGATGTCCCTTCCAAAAAACCCTCCCCAATCAGCACATGATGCAAAGAAAAAGAAAAGAAAAAAGAGGTGCAAGATGGAATTATCCTTGGGCCCTCCCACCCACCCTTATGTTGTATAAACAAAACAGGACATGCACACTTTAACCAACCCATCATTTCAGTGACAGGGTCTGCCACACGACTGTGACTGATATGACGGGTTGGTTTGGACCCCCCCCAAAAAAGAAGCAATTAATCTCTCCTTGCACAAACTGGCTCTACAGAGGCAAGATGTCCACCTCATCTTCACCCTCCGATATATCACCGTGTACATCCCCCTCCTCACAGATTATCAATTCGTCCCCACTGGAATCCACCATCTCAGCTCCCTGTGTACTTTGTGGAGGCAATTGCTGCTGGTCAATGTCTCCGCGGAGGAATTGATTATAATTCATTTTAATGAACATCATCTTCTCCACATTTTCTGGATGTAACCTCGTACGCCGATTGCTGACAAGGTGAGCGGCGGCACTAAACACTCTTTCGGAGTACACACTTGTGGGAGGGCAACTTAGGTAGAATAAAGCCAGTTTGTGCAAGGGCCTCCAAATTGCCTCTTTTTCCTGCCAGTATAAGTACGGACTGTGTGACGTGCCTACTTGGATGCGGTCACTCATATAATCCTCCACCATTCTATCAATGTTGAGAGAATCATATGCAGTGACAGTAGACGACATGTCCGTAATCGTTGTCAGGTCCTTCAGTCCGGACCAGATGTCAGCATCAGTAGTCGCTCCAGACTGCCCTGCATCACCGCCAGCGGGTGGGCTCGGAATTCTGAGCCTTTTCCTCGCACCCCCAGTTGCGGGAGAATGTGAAGGAGGAGATGTTGACAGGTCGCGTTCCGCTTGACTTGACAATTTTGTCACCAGCAGGTCTTTCAACCCCAGCAGACCTGTGTCTGCCGGAAAGAGAGATCCAAGGTAGGCTTTAAATCTAGGATCGAGCACGGTGGCCAAAATGTAGTGCTCTGATTTCAACAGATTGACCACCCGTGAATCCTTGTTAAGCGAATTAAGGGCTGCATCCACAAGTCCCACATGCCTAGCGGAATCGCTCCCTTTTAGCTCCTTCTTCAATGCCTCCAGCTTCTTCTGCAAAAGCCTGATGAGGGTAATGACCTGACTCAGGCTGGCAGTGTCTGAACTGACTTCACGTGTGGCAAGTTCAAAGGGCATCAGAACCTTGCACAACGTTGAAATCATTATCCACTGCACTTGAGACAGGTGCATTCCATCTCCTATATCGTGCTCAATTGTATAGGCTTGAATGGCCTTTTGCTGCTCCTCCAACCTCTGAAGCATATAGAGGGTTGAATTCCACCTCGTTACCACTTCTTGCTTCAGATGATGGCAGGGCAGGTTCAGTAGTTTTTGGTGGTGCTCCAGTCTTCTGTACGTGGTGCCTGTACGCCGAAAGTGTCCCGCAATTTTTCTGGCCACCGACAGCATCTCTTGCACGCCCCTGTCGTTTTTAAAAAAATTCTGCACCACCAAATTCAAGGTATGTGCAAAACATGGGACGTGCTGGAATTTGCCCATATTTAATGCACACACAATATTGCTGGCGTTGTCCGATGCCACAAATCCACAGGAGAGTCCAATTGGGGTAAGCCATTCCGCGATGATCTTCCTCAGTTGCCGAAAGAGGTTTTCAGCTGTGTGCGTATTCTGGAAAGCGGTGATACAAAGCGTAGCCTGCCTAGGAAAGAGTTGGCGTTTGCGAGATGCTGCTACTGGTGCCGCCGCTGCTGTTCTTGCGGCGGGAGTCCATACATCTACCCAGTGGGCTGTCACAGTCATATAGTCCTGACCCTGCCCTGCTCCACTTGTCCACATGTCCGTGGTTAAGTGGACATTGGGTACAACTGCATTTTTTAGGAGACTGGTGAGTCTTTTTCTGACGTCCGTGTACATTCTCGGTATCGCCTGCCTAGAGAAGTGGAACCTAGATGGTATTTGGTAACGGGGGCACACTACCTCAATAAATTGTCTAGTTCCCTGTGAACTAACGGCGGATACCGGACGCACGTCTAACACCAACATAGTTGTCAAGGACTCAGTTATCCGCTTTGCAGTAGGATGACTGCTGTGATATTTCATCTTCCTCGCAAAGGACTGTTGAACAGTCAATTGCTTACTGGAAGTAGTACAAGTGGGCTTACGACTTCCCCTCTGGGATGACCATCGACTCCCAGCGGCAACAACAGCAGCGCCAGCAGCAGTAGGCGTTACACGCAAGGATGCATCGGAGGAATCCCAGGCAGGAGAGGACTCGTCAGACTTGCCAGTGACATGGCCTGCAGGACTATTGGCATTCCTGGGGAAGGAGGAAATTGACACTGAGGGAGTTGGTGGGGTGGTTTGCGTGAGCTTGGTTACAAGAGGAAGGGATTTACTGGTCAGTGGACTGCTTCCGCTGTCACCCAAAGTTTTTGAACTTGTCACTGACTTATTATGAATGCGCTGCAGGTGACGTATAAGGGAGGATGTTCCGAGGTGGTTAACGTCCTTACCCCTACTTATTACAGCTTGACAAAGGGAACACACGGCTTGACACCTGTTGTCCGCATTTCTGGTGAAATACCTCCACACCGAAGAGCTGATTTTTTTGGTATTTTCACCTGGCATGTCAACGGCCATATTCCTCCCACGGACAACAGGTGTCTCCCCGGGTGCCTGACTTAAACAAACCACCTCACCATCAGAATCCTCCTGGTCAATTTCCTCCCCAGCGCCAGCAACACCCATATCCTCCTCATCCTGGTGTACTTCAACACTGACATCTTCAATCTGACTATCAGGAACTGGACTGCGGGTGCTCCTTCCAGCACTTGCAGGGGGCGTGCAAATGGTGGAAGGCGCATGCTCTTCACGTCCAGTGTTGGGAAGGTCAGGCATCGCAACCGACACAATTGGACTCTCCTTGTGGATTTGGGATTTCAAAGAACGCACAGTTCTTTGCGGTGCTTTTGCCAGCTTGAGTCTTTTCAGTTTTCTAGCGAGAGGCTGAGTGCTTCCATCCTCATGTGAAGCTGAACCACTAGCCATGAACATAGGCCAGGGCCTCAGCCGTTCCTTGCCACTCCGTGTGGTAAATGGCATATTGGCAAGTTTACGCTTCTCCTCCGACAATTTTATTTTAGGTTTTGGAGTCCTTTTTTTACTGATATTTGGTGTTTTGGTTTTGACATGCTCTGTACTATGCCATTGGGCATCGGCCTTGGCAGACGACGTTGCTGGCATTTCATCGTCTCGGCCATGACTAGTGGCAGCAGCTTCAGCACGAGGTGGAAGTGGATCTTGATCTTTCCCTAATTTTGGAACCTCAACATTTTTGTTCTCCATATTTTAATAGGCACAACTAAAAGGCACCTCAGGTAAACAATGCAGATGGATGGATTGGATACTAGTATACAATTATGGACGGGCTGCCGAGTGCCGACACAGAGGTAGCCACAGCCGTGAACTACCGCACTGTACTGTGTCTGCTGCTAATATATAGACTGGTTGATAAAGAGATAGTATACTCGTAACTAGTATGTATGTATAAAGAAAGAAAAAAAAACCACGGTTAGGTCACTGGTATATACAATTATGGACGGGCTGCCGAGTGCCGACACAGAGGTAGCCACAGCCGTGAACTACCGCACTGTACTGTGTCTGCTGCTAATATATAGACTGGTTGATAAAGAGATAGTATACTCGTAACTAGTATGTATGTATAAAGAAAGAAAAAAAAACCACGGTTAGGTGGTATATACAATTATGGACGGGCTGCCGAGTGCCGACACAGAGGTAGCCACAGCCGTGAACTACCGCACTGTACTGTGTCTGCTGCTAATATATAGACTGGTTGATAAAGAGATAGTATACTCGTAACTAGTATGTATGTATAAAGAAAGAAAAAAAAACCACGGTTAGGTCACTGGTATATACAATTATGGACGGGCTGCCGAGTGCCGACACAGAGGTAGCCACAGCCGTGAACTACCGCACTGTACTGTGTCTGCTGCTAATATATAGACTGGTTGATAAAGAGATAGTATACTCGTAACTAGTATGTATGTATAAAGAAAGAAAAAAAACCACGGTTAGGTGGTATATACAATTATGGACGGGCTGCCGAGTGCCGACACAGAGGTAGCCACAGCCGTGAACTACCGCACTGTACTGTGTCTGCTGCTAATATATAGACTGGTTGATAAAGAGATAGTATACTCGTAACTAGTATGTATGTATAAAGAAAGAAAAAAAAACCACGGTTAGGTCACTGGTATATACAATTATGGACGGGCTGCCGAGTGCCAACACAGAGGTAGCCACAGCCGTGAACTACCGCACTGTACTGTGTCTGCTGCTAATATATAGACTGGTTGATAAAGAGATAGTATACTCGTAACTAGTATGTATGTATAAAGAAAAAAAAAAAACCACGGTTAGGTCACTGGTATATACAATTATGGACGGGCTGCCGAGTGCCGACACAGAGGTAGCCACAGCCGTGAACTACCGCACTGTACTGTGTCTGCTGCTAATATATAGACTGGTTGATAAAGAGATAGTATACTCGTAACTAGTATGTATGTATAAAGAAAGAAAAAAAAACCACGGTTAGGTCACTGGTATATACAATTATGGACGGGCTGCGGAGTGCCGACACAGAGGTAGCCACAGCCGTGAACTACCGCACTGTACTGTGTCTGCTGCTAATATATAGACTGGTTGATAAAGAGATAGTATACTCGTAACTAGTATGTATGTATTAAGAAAGAAAAAAAAACCACGGTTAGGTCACTGGTATATACAATTATGGACGGGCTGCCGAGTGCCGACACAGAGGTAGCCACAGCCGTGAACTACCGCACTGTACACTGGTTGATAAAGAGATAGTAGTATACTCGTAACAACTAGTATGACGACGGTATAAAGAATGAAAAAAAAACCACGGTTAGGTGGTATATAATACAATTATGGTTGGACGGACTGCCTGCCGAGTGCCGACACAGAGGTAGCCACAGCCGTGAACTACCGCACTGTACACTGGTTGATAAAGAGATAGTAGTATACTCGTAACAACTAGTATGACGACGGTATAAAGAATGAAAAAAAAACCACGGTTAGGTGGTATATAATACAATTATGGTTGGACGGACTGCCTGCCGAGTGCCGACACAGAGGTAGCCACAGCCGTGAACTACCGCACTGTACACTGGTTGATAAAGAGATAGTAGTATACTCGTAACAACTAGTATGACGACGGTATAAAGAACGAAAAAAAAAACCACGGTTAGGTGGTATATATTATAATACAATTATGGATGGACGGACTGCCTGCCGAGTTCCGACACAGAGGTAGCCACAGCCGTGAACTACCGCACTGTACACTGGTTGATAAAGAGATAGTAGTATACTCGTAACAACTAGTATGACGACGGTATAAAGAACGAAAAAAAAACCACGGTTAGGTGGTATATATTATAATACAATTATGGATGGACGGACTGCCTGCCGAGTTCCGACACAGAGGTAGCCACAGCCGTGAACTACCGCACTGTACACTGGTTGATAAAGAGATAGTAGTATACTCGTAACAACTAGTATGACTATGACGACGGTATAAAGAAAGAAAAAAAAAACCACGGTTAGGTGGTATATAATACAATTATGGATGGACGGACTGCCTGCCGAGTGCCGACACAGAGGTAGCCACAGCCGTGAACTACCGCACTGTACTGTGTCTGCTGCTAATATAGACTGGTTGATAAAGAGATAGTATACAATACTACTAATATACTGGTGGTCAGGCACTGGTCACCACTAGTCACACTGGCAGTGGCACTCCTGCAGCAAAAGTGTGCACTGTTTAATTTTAATATAATATTATTTATCATGTACTCCTGGCTCCTGCTATAACAACCTGCAGTGCTCCCCAGTCTCCCCCACAATTATAAGCTTTATATACAATACATTGATGTGCAGCACACTTGGCTGAGCAGTGCACACAGACTGAGTCACTGTGTGACTGTGTATCGTTTTTTTCAGGCAGAGAACGGATATATTAAATAAAACAAACAACTGCACTGTCTCTGGTGGTCACTGGTCACTGTGGTCGTCAGTCACTAAACTCTGTCTGCACTCTGCACTCTCTTCTAATCTACAGTATCACAGCAATCTCTCTCTCTCTCTCTCTTCTAAATCTAATCTAAATGGAGAGGACGCCAGCCACGTCCTCTCCCTATCAATCTCAATGCACGTGTGAAAATGGCGGCGACGCGCGGCTCCTTATATAGAATCCGAGTCTCGCGAGAATCCGACAGCGTCATGATGACGTTCGGGCGCGCTCGGGTTAACCGAGCAAGGCGGGAAGATCCGAGTCGCTCGGACCCGTGAAAAAAAAAGTGAAGTTCGTGCGGGTTCGGATTCAAAGAAACCGAACCCGCTCATCTCTAGAATATAGGCATCAGGGATGTACTAGCAGGTATATAGAGGTCAGTGTACTGTATAGAGGGGTCAGTAATGCAGTGATGGTTATAGAAAGGTCAGTGATGTAGTGTAGGGTATAGAGGGGTCAGTTATGTAGTGTGGGGTAAAGAGGGGTCAGTAAAGATACTAAGCTGAAGTACTTAGAACACTTCTTGAATTAAGACACAACCTGCAAGAAAAAGTATGCAATATGGGTGAAAAGGCAAATGTCAGAGGTCTGATACAAGTAACCAGCTCCACACCTTGCACCACATAGCGTTATGTTAAACTGGGATATGTTCTTTTTTGGTGTGTGTGTATGTGTGTGGGGGGGGGGGTGCCAAAGGAAATTTTTGCCATTGGCTCCTTTGGTCTAGAACCAGCCCTGATCACAAAATATTTTTGTCTAAGCAGACTGGACATTGATCAGCGTTGGCTCATTCTCAGCCCCCCGCCCAGCCTCTGCTGCCAACAGACTGCTATTAGCTAGTTAACCTTCTGCCTTCCCTATCTATGACACAGACTGCTGCTAATGCTACCAGACTGTTCCCAGTGGCTTCACACCAACAGTGAATCCCAGCCGATGATGTAGGGCAGCGTGTGGGGGAGGGGGTCAGTTGCTGTGGCTCCAACATGGTAACCGCCAATGGACTGCAATGCTTTATCGAAAGGGGGGGCGCCAGTCCCTTACTTTGCCAGGGGCGCTTGGACCCCTAGCTACACCTCTGTTGACCCTAACCGATACCCCTAAACTAACCATAATTCCTGCAGTAAAAAATCCATGTTTCTATGTATATAGGGGGTCATTCCGAGTTGATCGCATGCTGCCGTTGTTCGCTGCGTAGCAATCAGTTGAAAAAAAATGGCTAATCTGTGCATGCGCATGCTCCGTAATGTGCATGCGCATCGTACGGGTACAAAGTCCATTGTGGTTTTGCACTAGTTCTAGCGATTATTCCAATCACAGAACAGGCCACAAGGAGATTGACAGAAAGAGGGCGTTTCTGGGTGGCAACTGACCGTTTTCAGGGAGTGCTTGGAAAAATGCAGGCGTGGCAGAAGAAATGCAGACGTGGCTGGGCATTCGCTGGATGGGTGTGTGACATCAAAAGCCGTCCCTCGGTTGTTAGAATCAACGCACACGAAGTGTAACTACAGTGCTGGTCTTATTTTGAAACGATTTTGCAGGCGCTCTGCTGCTCAAGTGTTCGCACTTCTCCAAAGTGAATATACACTCTCCAGTGGGCAGCGACAATGCGTTTGCATGGCTGCTAAAAACTGCTAGCGAGCAATCAACTCAGAATGACCCCCATAGTGTATTGCAAGAAAATATCTGTAAATCCAATGGTACCGTAAGTGCGGTATATACTCGCACTTCTTTGCGGGGTGAGAACATCTCCCCTAAGTGAAGTCAGCCCTATGAATAGAGTTTGTGTGATCCCTGTGCAGCAGTCACAGAAAGGGTTCATCTCTGCAGTTTGTCACTCAAATTACATTGCTGCATTTTTTTCTAGAAGTGGATCTGAGAGCTGTTACCCGCAGACCAGCTACAATAATTATCCTGGGTACTCACTAGACCAGTGGTTCTCAAACTGCACCCTGGGGTGCCTCAGGACACTTGCAGGGGTGCCTTGGATTGGTGGTCCAGGACCAATTCAAAATATTTATAGTTAGTGTTATAGGCAAAACCAGTGCTGTTGGCTGGCAATCATAACATATGTGCACAAGCAGAAGCAAATCCTGTCCCCTACCAAAGGGCCAGTGCTAGGGTGTTTGGCGCCTCCCTGCAAACTATTAATTTGGGCCCTCTCTCCAATACTTAATAAAGGGACAGTGCGCTCCTTAAAAAAAGAAGGTGTGGTATCACAAGGAAGGGGCATGGCCACACAATAGCACCCCAAATCAAAATACGCCACACAGTAGCACTATCTTATTGTCATTACACCGCATGTAATAATAATAATAATAATACCCACAGTCGCAGTGCCCTTTATACACATAACCACCATATCAGTGCAGCTTACACACATAATGCCAACAGTAGCAGTGCCCCTTCTACACATGCCCACGGTGGCAATCCTTTACATGGCAAATATCAACCTGGTTTTGCCATGTAAAGGATTGCCACTTTAAAAACAAACAATCAAACAAAACAAAAAAAAAAACAACAGGAAAAAAACACAAAATCTCTCACTTTCTGATTCTCACACCCTATTACATTCCTCTCTATATATTTAAATGTTTCTATTACTGTATGTTCCCTCTTCCCTTCTCCAAACTATACACATCAACATTTTTTAGTATTTCCAGGTAAGTTTTGTGATGTAGGCCATGCACAATTTTAGTTGCCCTAATGTATTTACAGCCTTCTGGAGATATGGCTTCTGGAACTGAACACAGGATTCTAAATGTGGCTGTACCAAGGACCTATACAGTGGCATTACAGGTTGAGTATCCCTTATCCAAAATGCTTGGGACCAGAGGAATTTTGGATATCGGATTTTTCTGTATTTTGGAATAATTGCATACCATAACGAGATATTATGGTGATGGGACCTAAATCTAAGCACAGAAGGCATTTATGTTTCATATACACCTTATACACACAGCCTGAAGGTCATTTTAGCCAATATTTTTTATAACTTTGTGCATTAAACAAAGTGTGTGTACATTCACAGAATTCATTTATGTTTCATATACACCTTATACACACAGTCTGAAGTTCATTTAATACAATATTTTTAATAACTTTGAGTATTAAACAAAGTTTGTGTACACTGAGCCATCAAAACACAAAGGTTTCACTATCTCAGTCTCACTCAAAAAAGTCCGTATTTCGGAATATTCCGTATTTCGGAATATTTGGATATGGGATACTCAACCTGTATTACTTTTTTCTGCTACTGGTTCTTTAACCTATGCAAACAAGCATCTGACTTGCCTTTCCTATTGCTTTGTTACATTGCTTACCTGAAATAGTAATACTTAGATAGCTTTCCTCTTGCCATTATAATGCCCTTAATATTATAGTTAGCCTTTGCATTTTTGAGACGTGTATGATTTTGCATTTTTTGGCATTAAATGTTGCCATGTTCTTGACCATTCCTCTAGTCCAGGGGCGGAACTGCCAGAGACAACGGAGTAAGTTGCCGCCGGGCTCCAGCCCTAAAGGGGCTTCCTCCATTGCCCTCCGGCTGTTACGTGCCCTTCCTACTAAATAGACAAAGGCGCTACCAGCAGGGTCTCGCAGTTTGTACATTCCATGCCGTAACACCCTTCTTTCCACCTTCACAATGAAGCTATTGGTACTTTGCAAAAAAAAAAATTATTAGCATTGCAACTCAGCATATCAATGCAGTGTGCAGCCACACACTCCATATATCTGCTCAGCCACAAAGCTGATTATTTCTTCACAAAGTACAAGGTGAGCTCCAAATAGAATTCTCTAACTTAGATTATACCTTTCTATGCAAGGGTAAATAGCTCAATTGTTTGACTGCAATGCCACAGGAAATGGTTTGGATCCAAGACAGTGTGACTGAATAATAAAGAAACCTTAAGATGAGTTCATGAATGTTGTATAAGTATTAGTGAGAGAAGGGGTCAGGAGCATGCTAGGCTGCAAAAAATAAGGTAGGCTGCAAGTGAAAGTAATGATCTCCTATATATTTTCCCAGATCTGTCACTCTGTGTGGCTAACTCTGGGGGAAGTCACAGCAATGGGCGGAGACGGCAACTGCAGGACGATACACCAGTGCCAGCAGCAGACCGTAACAAAGTGACAGATCAGGGAGAATATATAGGAGGTAGGGAGGTGGCCATGGTACATGGCTGGCCAAGGGACACTAGCTCATGTACCCCTTTGCCACTGAGGCTGGCCACCAAGGATGGACCTGTCACCAGTGCACATGCAATAACCTCTTCTGCTGCCCTCTTTGCAACTCAGATTGCCCAGTGCTCCCCTTCGCTAACAGTCCACAAAGTTTCCCCATCTCACGATCTGCCTCCTCACCCCCACTTTCATCTCTACAGCACACGTGCATATCATACAAGATCCCATCATGCGTACGTAGGTCTGAAATGCAAGAGGGAGGTTGGGGGGAGATTGGCATGCGCCAGCAACACCACACAGCTCACTGTGACCACAGTGGAGAGGCGCTGCAACAGGACAATACACCAACTTCGGAGCAAGGAACTGCGTCGGTCAGGAGGAGAACTATTTCAATAGCATAAAAAGGTTAATGCGTCCCACCCTATGGACACCAGACTCATCAAGTCACTGTTGCCAGAGTCTCATACAATGACTCTGAACCTCTAAGCACACTATTTGACTGTCCACACCCTGCTGTGCCTATTAACCATCTCCTCCACCACCCTCAACACTGACCCACACATCATTCACCCACAAAGATACAATAAAGGTAGTTTGGATAAATTAGCTAAATGAAATGGATTTAACCAATTTATCTAAATGACCATTTTTGGATGTTTTCCAGTGTTTGTGAACAAATGGTCAATTGTAATTTGCTGCCACATATTAGCATAATTTTGTTTCAACTAGAAAAAAAAATTGGACAGATAATCTAAGTGTGGATCCAGTTTAAAGGTCCGTATTCACGGCCCGATTTTGGGGAGAGATGTGTGCTGAGCGAACTGCTCAGCACACATCTCTCCCCCCGCTCAGCACAGCGTGATGTGTGCTGAACGTACGGGGGGTGGGGGTGGCGCTCATTTCACCCCCTGTGTAGGGCATTCTGTGTGTATCCAGCTTAACAGGTGTGAGCATCATACAACTACTGACTTGCGAGTAACTATACAGCAGCTCCATACCTTGTGACTTGAAGAAACACCAGTTAACCCCGGGAATGCTGCAGTCAAAGCAACAATTCCTCTTCTTCAATTACCATTTTAATAATAGGGTAAAGAAAATGAAGTGGATTTTTGAAAGAAAATAATACTGTCAATATACTATTAAAACAAATTAAAATGGTAAAAGTTATTGTACTTTAAGTAAAAATAAAAGAGACAAAATATCAATCCCAGTTTTGGATTACTTTAATTAACAAAAAAAATGCATATAGCAGAGGATAGTTTCAATCTGCCTACCTCTGGGTTATGGGCCCAGCATGCTTCCATTGCAGTACTCTGCTGCACATGTAAGTGCAAGAGATCCTGAAGCACTCACTCATCATGGGAAAGTACCAATGTGTTTCTTCGTTGGTTGATGGAAGAAACATCTTACAAAAACTCTCCAGATTATTGACTTTTTAAAGTTTTTCTAGGAAACGTTTTAGATGAATGCTTATTAGCCTTTGTCAGTATGGACTTTTGCAAAGTGTCTCTGTGGCGCAATCGGTTAGTGTGTTTGGCTATTAACCAAAAGGTTGGTGGTTCAATCCCACCCAGGGACGTAATTAACCTTGTGATCAGATTTTGGTGATATTTAAGTAGACAAGTCAAAATTTCAAACCTCCTCTTATGGTGTAGGGTACATGGCCTTCTCTGATGTAATCAGAGTTAGATTTGATTCAGTGATTTTATAAAAAACAGCTAGGAAGCACAATTTAGCAGTGGGTTGCAGAGAAAAAAAATATGCTGGCAGAAAAATCCAATCGAGTGATTAAACAGCTCTTCATTTTCTGGCTTTATTTTTATGCTAACAAATTTGTTCTCTGAAAAGTGTCCACAAAGCCAAGTCTCTGATTAACACCTTTGTAAGGATGGTTTTTCACCTATTACTAAATTAAACTTGCTTCATTGGAAAGGCAGCAAGATGCATCCTCATTTCAATGTCTACTGAAATAATACAAGTTGACACCAGGAAACATTAACGCCACTGCATCCTTGCTGCTTTCTCATGTGGAAGTCTGTTTAATGTGAAAACAAATGTGTGTGTTTTTTTCAACCTGGAAGCCCAACATCGATTAAGATCGATCTTAAATAGACCCCTGGGTTTTAAGGATAACCATGGTTGAGTCCAATGGTTAATTCACATTGACCGAAGTTCTAATTAAGTCACCTGTGCTCAAGCATGATATCCTTAAAATCTGGATTGCAATGACAGCATTTTGGAACTATGCCTAAGGGTTTAATTTTTACATTTATCCACTGACAATAAATCTACCTACAATATCCCTGTAACTGTTATGATTACAGTATTTCACTAAATAATTTAATTTGCTGAACCTTCTGTAAAAAGAAATATTAAGCTGCTGTAATTCCCAGATGCAGCAAATTTGTTAGCTAGTGGGCAAAACCATGTGCACTGCAGGGATGGGGGGGGGGGGGCAGATATAACATTTGCAGAGAGATTTAGGTGGGTTATATTGTTTGTGTGCAGGGTAAATATTGGCTGTTTTGTTTTTACACTGCAATTTAGATTTCAGTTTGAACACACCGCACCAAAATCTAACTCTCAATGCACATATTATACACCCCCCCCCCCTGCAGTGTACATGGTTTTAGCTAATAAATTTGCTGCTGTGATCAGATCTGAGTTAAGCCCTATGTATTTGGCACTGGCAAAGGGTTAGAGGCCTTGCTGTAGAGCTCACACCTTTCTTTTCATGCATTGTAATATTTCCTATGTCCTGATGTTGTGCTCTCTGCTCCATCCAAGTAAACAGCAATGTAGCATGGCTATCAAAGAGCGTGAAGATTGCAGATTTCCTGGGATTAATGCTAAGGAATGCTATTCCAGAGGCTGCTGCTTTAATTCAAGTGTCACTGGGGTTAAATGGTGTTTTTACCTTAAAAACACAGGTAGAGTATATAGTACAGTGGTAAAGTGGGAGCATGTAGTGCTATTGATTACAGATTTGATGGAGCTTAAACATGGATAAGGTCCATGGCTCTAAGAGTTTATCTTGTGTATCCTTTATTCTTAGTCATGGTCAGATAAGATTAGAAAATACCATTTAAGTGGAAATTTCCTGTTAGCTGTTTTTCAGTTTGCTCAACTGTCTGATTTACTGGTCCTAAAAAAGGACCAAAGGAGCTAAATTGCCCTGTGATCTAGCTAAATTGCCCCAGTTAAAAAAAAAAAAAAACTAAGCTGCTGTAATTCCTGGATGTTTCCTTACTGCATCAACAGGAAGTGACAAGAAACAATGTAATGTGGAACCGTACAGCAGAAGGGATTGCGGCTACCCCACAATAAGTGCAGCGGAATGTAAGAAGAGGCATATACAGTGTGGTGTGGCTGTAGATGAGCTTAGTGGTTTCTGTTAGAGTTCTTCTACTTCTAACTACTCGTACATAAATGAGTAAGCCGCCGATTTATTAAACCTGGTGAAATGATCATTTGCATGGTGATAAAGTACCAGCCAATCCGCTCCTAATTGCCATGTCACAGGCTGGGTTTGAAAAATGACAGTTAGGAGCTGACTGGCTGGTACTTTATCACCTTGCAGTTTATCAGTTCACCAGGCTTAATAGATCTGCCCCAATGTTTCAAAATGGAATGCATCAAGAGAACGGTGTTGGTAGTATAAAACTACCTACAGCACCTGGTATTCCCAGGTGGTCTCACATCCAAGAACAAACCAGGCCTAAAATCAGGTGATATTGGGCATATACAGTGTGGTGTGGCTGTAGATGAGCTTAGTGGTTTCTGTTAGAGTTCTTCTACTTCTAACTACTCGTACATAAATGAGTAAGCAGCCGATTTATTAAACCTGGTGAAATGATAATTTGCATGGTGATAAAGTACCAGCCAATCAGCTCCTAATTGCCATGTCACAGGCTGGGTTTGAAAAATGACAGTTAGGAGCTGACTGGCTGGTACTTTATCACCTTGCACTTTATCAGTTCACCAGGCTTAATAGATCTGCCCCAATGTTTCAAAATGGAATGCATCAAGAGAACGGTGTTAGTATTGTAAAAATACACACAGCTCCTGGTATTTCCTTGTGGTCTCCCATCCAAGTACTAAAACCAGGACCAACACTGCTCAGCTTCCATGATCAGGAGAGATTGGGCAAATCCAGTGTGCTGTGGCTGTAGATGAGCTGGTGGTTTCTGTTACAGCTCTTCTACTTCTAACTTCTGGTACATAAAAGAATACATGTAAAAATTAAATGTACCAAGAAAATGGTGTTGGTAGTTTAAAAACACCTAAAGAATCTGATACTACCAAGCAGTCTCCCATCCATGTATTAACAAAGTCCAATACTGCTTTGCTTCAAAAATCAAATGAGATTGGGCATATCCAGTGTGGTGTGGCTTTAGATAAGCTTTGTGGTTTCTGTTAGAGCTCTTCTACTTCTAACTACTGGTACATTAATGAATATGTATAAGGTTGTAGTTTATCCAATATGCCTTTACTACCTTACCTTTCAACCCCCCCTCCCTCCCCTCTTCTCCTTATAGCTTCCTTAGTTCTCTCCTCCTCGTGTGTGCGTTATTTGTTTTCTCATACGTCCTAGAGGATGCTGGGGTCACATTAAGAACCATGGGGTATAGACGGGATCCGCAGGAGACATGGGCACTTTAAGACTTTCAAAGGGTGTGAACTGTCTCCTCCCTCTATGCCCCTCCTCCAGACTCCAGTTTTAGTATTGTGCGCAGTGATACTGGATGCACTACAGGGGAGCTCTACTGAGTTTCTCTGAAAAGACTTGTTAGTTTTTTTTATTTTCAGGGAGGCTGCTGGCAACAGTCTCCCTGCTTCGTGGGACTTAGGGGAGAGAAGTATGACCAACTTCTAGTGAGTTCAATGGCTCTGCTTCAGGCTGACAGGACACCATTAGCTCCTGAGGGTGCTGATCGCTGGGTACGCCTAGATGCACACTCCCGCAGCCTGCCGTCACCCCCTTACAGAGCCAGAAGACAGGTGAGTAGCAGAAGAACAGAAGACTTCTTCTTCAGTGACGGCATTCTGAGGTACCGAGCAGCGAGCGGAACGCTGCGCGCCATGCTCCCACACAAACACAGGCACTGCAGGGTGCAGGGCACGGGGGGGGGGGGCACCCTGGGCAGCATAAATTCCTCACAAAAGGCTGGAAAAAGTGGACATTAGTGCCTGGGCACTGTCCTTACCCCGCTAGCGTAATTAATTATTTCTGAGCGGGACAGATACGCGCCATTACAGCGGCGGGGCTTCTTCCTCACCTCACCAGAACATCTTTAGAGCATTACAAGTCTATCACTATAGAGTTTATTATTTCCCAGACTGTGTACTTTTGGCGCTGGATTGTGAGCTGAAAAATCCTCTGTGTCCCTCTGACAGATTTACTGACGGTCTGTCCCCCATAAGCCGGTGTGTCTGTGGGTACTTGGTATATGTGTGTCAACATGTCGGTGGCTGAATGTTTTTCCCAAGAGGAAACTATATTAGGAATGCAGACATATGATGGTGGCCCTGTTGGCACCACCAATAACTGACTGGGTAAATGTTTCAGTAATATCAGAGTAAGGTTGGATAAATCTGTGTCCCAGACACAGACGTAGAGAATAGATGTGATATTCATGGCTATGTTTCTTTTCCCTCAGGCCCCGCTGGGTCGCAAAAATGTTATTTTGCCCAGTTACTACACACTGATACTGACACGGATACTGATACTTATGTCGACCATAATGTTTCCTGATTAGATCCAATATTGGCAAGGAGCATTCAGTACATGATTGTGGATATTAAGGACATATTAAAATCACTGAAGACCCTGCTGTTCCTGACAAAGGGGTCTATATGTATGTATATATAGATATATAATGAAAGCTGATGTAACGTTCCTCCATCTCTGTTTGAGAAAGTCTGGGCCAGCTCGACAAGATGGTTTCAAATCCCCAAAAGGATTCTGGTTGTTTATTCATTTCCCGCCGCGGACAGAATAAAGTGGGAGTCACCCCCTGTTCTGCACGGGGCCCTGTCACAAATCCAGCGGATCGTATGCAGGAAGCTACATTATTTCTAGTTATGTAACCACGGGTACATTACTTAGACCTGCCATTACATGTGCATGGGTGAGTAGTAGTATTCAAGAATTGGTCGAATACCTTGTCATCCGATATAGATACCCTGGAGAGATGGGATACTCCTTACGTTGTATCATATCAAGGACACTGCAGCATACTTACGTGAGACTGCAAGGGATATAGGACTCTTGAGTTCACGGGCCAATTTCATGGCAGTGTCGGATAGGAGGGCATTGTGGATTCACCAAGAGAATGCTGATGCTGACTCCAAGAAGAAAGGGAGTCTCTTCCCTATGAAGGTGAAGCCTTGTTTGGTGACTGCCTAGTTAATTTGATCTCGGCAGCTCCCGCAGGTAAGTCAACCTTCTTGCCCTATGTTCCCTCCCAACGGATGAAGACGCATCATTATCTGATGCAGTCATTTCGGCCCAATAGATATGCAAGAAGTTAAGATTCCCCTTTCTTTGCAGGTAGAGGAAGGAGAAGAGAGAAGAGGTCTGCATCCTCTTCAAGATCGCAGGAGCAGAGATCATCCTCTGCTTCTGCCAAATCCACTGCATGACGCTGGGGCTCTCTTGCAGGAGCCCGCACCAGTGGGGGCACGTCTAAAACTCTTCAGTCAGTTCTGGATTCATTCGGACATGGACTCGTGTGTTTTACAAATAGTGTCCCAAGGGTACAAACTGGGGTTTCAAGATGTTCCCCCTCACCGATTGTTCAAACATTAAGTTACTGTGCTATTCCTGGGTTATATAGCGCTGGGGTATGTGCTGGCATACTCTCTCTCTGTCTCTCCAAAGGGCCTTGTGGGGGAAATGTCTTCAGTAAAAGTATTCCCTGTGTGTGTGGTGTGTCGGTACGCGTGTGTCGACATGTCTGAGGAAGAAGGCTATATTAGAGAGGAGCGGGAGCAAATGAACGTGGTGTCTCTGCCGACACCTGATTGGATGGATATGTGGAATGTTTTAAATGCTAGTGTAAACTCATTGCACAAAAGATTAGACAAGGCAGAAGCTTTGGGACAGTCAGGGTCTCAACCAATGCCTAATCCTATGTCGCAGGGACTGTCAGGGTCTCATAAGCGCCCACTATCCAGATGTTGACACAGATACCGACACGGATTCTGACTCCAGTGTCGATTACGATGATGCAAAGTTACAGCCAAAATTGGCAAAATACATTTGATATATGATTATGGCAATAAAAGATGTTTTGCACATCACAGAGGAGCCCCCTATCCCTGACAAGAGGGTACATATGTACAAGGGAAAGAAGCCTGAGGTAACCTTTCCCCCCTCACACGAGCTGAACGAGTTATGTGAAAAAGCTTGGGAATCTCCTGCAGATTTCCAAAAGGATTCCCCTTTCCCATCAACGGATAGGTTACGATGGGAATCCTCCCCTTGGGTGGACAAAGCATTAACACGCTTATCCAAGAAGGTAGCCCTCCCGTCCCAGGATACGGCTACCCTCAAAGAGTCTGCTGACCGCAAACAGGAGATTACCCTGAAGTCCATTTATACACATTCAGGTACCTTACTCAGACAGGCAATTGCGTCGGCCTGGGTGTGTAGTGCTGTAGCGGCATGGACGGATACCCTAGATAAGGCTACTATTTTATTGCCCCTGGGGCATATAAGAGATGCTGTCCTATATATGTGTGTATGCAAACTACAGGTGGTGCTGCAGGGCTCACACCCTTTAACTTGTCTTGTAGAGCAACTCTGGAGCTGTTACTGGGTCCAGCTGCTGCAAGAAATCAGCTTGAATGCTTCAGGGGCTTGGGCATGGCCAACATGAGCCCCACACTGATGGGGGTGTATAAAGCGATCTAGGGGTCATCCAAGCGCAACCCCACAAAGGCCGCCATGCCCTGCGTGACCATTTTCTCTTTTCATATGCAGACGAGGGTTGCAGCCAACTATGCCCATTGCTTGGATGACATCACCGTATGCAAATCCGTCTGCTGCAGACCTTTCCCCAGGAATGCTTGTACTAGTTGTTGCATATGGTTTGATGTTTGAGGGTGCTTCAGTATTAGGCAGCCTTCCGCCCTCTCATGTTCATCTGAAAATATGTGGTCTCCCTGCAGTTCCCTTGTGCTTCCTCAGTTGAATCTCCTTAACTTGACGGGTGTGTGCCCGAGCAGCCGCCCTCCACAGCCCTATCCCAGCACATGCTTTTCTTGCGTATGAGATCTCTTGATCATGAAGATAGTTCTCACAGGGTGAGGTTCATCCATTACATTTTAAAGTAGGAAGGTACAAATTACATATTCAAATTACATATATGTGCTGGATTCAAATGTTTTCCCCCCTTCCTTTCTCAATTGTGCCCATCAGCAGCTATTCTAATGTTGCTGCCAATGGGTGTGACACATTCATTTCTTCTGTGGGGTACACTGGACTCCACAAGGATTCACATTGGGGTGTAGAGTAGGATCTTGATCTGAGGCACCAACAGGCTCAAAGCTTTTGACTGTTCCCAAGATGCTCAGCGCCCCCTCCTCTATAACCTCGCTTCCATGAACAGGGAGCTCAGTTTGTAGTTGGTGCCTTCAGTAGCAGGCCACTTAAGAGGGGGCTGCCTCAGGCAGCCTATTCTTAGCTATTAATTTTGACAAGAAAAGAAGAACTTTTTTTTATAAGAATCTACAAGGGCTGCAGCAGGCTAGGTCTAATAGACATCTTTACTGCAGCTCCATCACTCCCAGCGGCGCAGTATACTCCCGCGCCCTGGTTGCTGGGTCACTGCAGCGGAGGCTCCGGTTTCTTCCTAAGGTAAGTCACACACACAGCGCCCTCCGGGATCACGAGGCCGCTGATGAAAAGGAGGTAAGGGACTTCTGTGCCCACACTATACCGTGATCCAGCGTGGCTGTAGGGGGCGGGCCATGTGCGCACTGGCGTGGACACTGATTACTTGGCAGCTGCTCCACTAGCCACCAGGGACAGTTAAGGAGCACAGCTCTGGGGGGTTTTCTCTTATATTAACCCCATTTTGTACTACCCGCAGTGCATTGTGATAGGTAATAGAGCCTGATTCAGGTTGGATTGCAATCGCAATAAGCAGTCCAACTGCAAAAATTGCTAAGAGCATACACATGCGCCTGCATTTTCTGCGGCACCCCGCAGTTAATGCGATCGCCTCTGACTGTCAATCGGTGCTGGGGGGGGGGGGGTCAGCAACACTCCATTTCCAAGTCGGAGATGGAGCGGTGCGTGGGCAGGGCTTCAAAATGGGGTCGGCAACGGAGAAACAGGAGGCGTGGTCAGAGCGGTTGTATGACATCACATGCAGCAGCTGCGATCACAAAAATGGTGGCGGCTTCCTGCGCACACATACAGTCTGCACCAACAGGAGGCTAACCCATTTTTTATGATCACGCTGAACTGCACTGCGACTGCAATTTCAGCGTGGTCAAGAAGGGAGGCGGCATGCTGGGTGGCCCCAGCATGCGAACCAAAGGATTGCAAATTCTGTTACTTAGCAGAATTTGCAATCCTTACTGAATTAGGCCCATTGATTACAAAATTTATTTGTAAATATTTGAAGTTTTTCTTCAGGGACTAACACAAAAGATGCTTGGGGCTACTAACACATGGGTAAGCCACGTAAAGCTTCCCATGGGTCAGTGGCATCACAACGGGGTTGCGGCCCACACCCGAGTGTCACCCGCCAAGGGGGGTGACACCAAAGTGCCGGCTCCTCTTCAGTGACAGAATATGGGTGTTTCACTGTGACATTACGTGCAACACCCAGTTTCTGTCACTGTGCAGGAGCCAGCACCACTCACACACTAGTCCCCGGGTGCAGCACTCAACCCCCGGGATACCCGGAGCAACAAAATGGAGATTCAGGCCAACAGGCCACACCCCTACCTATGAGACCATGCCTCCATTTTACCATTGCGCTGCTTATCTGCGCGCACTGCATTACAATCTCCCTCGCTGCCTCTCTGGGTGTCACCAATGATAGTGACACCTTTGCCATGCTTGTAGCAGCTGGTCCTAAGATCTACGCCTCCTGCCCTGAGTGTTTGCCCTTGTGACTTGTTGATCATCATAGCGAAGCAGATTCTTACAGAAAACTGCAGGGGCTTAGATTGAAAAGAAAAACATTGACGAACCCATCATTTCAGCAACAGGGTCTGAAATGACTGGTTGGTTTGGACCCCCACCAAAAAAGAAGCAATCAATCTCTCCTTGCACAAACTGGCTCTACAGAGGCAAGATGTCCACCTCATCATCCTCCGATTCCTCACCCCTTTCACTGTGTACATCGCCCTCCTCACAGATTATTAATTCGTCCCCACTGGAATCCACCATCTCAGATCCCTGTGTACTTTCTGGAGGCAATTGCTGGTGAATGTCTCCACGGAGGAATTGATTATAATTCATTTTGATGATCATCATCTTCTCCACATTTTCTGGAAGTAACCTCGTACGCCGATTGCTGACAAGGTGAGCGGCTGCACTAAACACTCTTTTGGAGTACACACTGGAGGGAGGGCAACTTAGGTAGAATAAAGCCAGTTTGTGCAAGGGCCTCCAAATTGCCTCTTTTTCCTGCCAGTATACATACGGACTGTCTGACGTGCCTACCTGGATGCGGTCACTCATATAATCCTCCACCATTCTTTCAAAGGTGACAGAATCATATGCAGTGACAGTAGACGACATGTCAGTAATCGTTGCCAGGTCCTTCAGTCCGGACCAGATGTCAGCACTCACTCCAGACTGCCCTGCATCACCGCCAGCGGGTGGGCTCGGAATTCTTAGCCTTTTCCTCGCACCCCCAGATGCAGGAGAATGTGAAGGAGGAGCTGTTGACAGGTCACGTTCCGCTTGACTTGACAATTTTCTCACCAGCAGGTCTTTGAACCTCTGCAGACTTGTGTCTGCTGGAAAGAGAGATACAATGTAGGTTTTAAATCTAGGATCGAGCACGGTGGCCAAAATTTATTGCTCTGATTTCAACAGATTGAATCCTGGTTAAGCGAATTAAGGGCTCCATCCACAAGTCCCACATGCCTAGCGGAATCGCTCTGTTTTAGCTCCTCCTTCAATGTCTCCAGCTTCTTCTGCAAAAGCCTGATGAGGGGAATGACCTGACTCAGGCTGGCTAGGAAGGATGTAACGTTAAAACATTACACCGTATATGGCGAAATTATGTTTCTTGGTGTGAGGCCAGGAATGCTCCTACGGAAGAATTCCATCTGGGCCGTTTCCTTCACTTCCTACAAACTGGAGTGAATTTGGGCCTAAAATTAGGCTCTATTAAGGTCCAGATTTCGGCCTTATCCATTTTCTTTCAAAAAGAATTGGCTTCTCTTCCAGAAGTTCAGACTTTTGTAAAAGGAGTGCTGCATATTCAGCCTCCTTTTGTGCCTCCGGTGGCACCTTGGGACCTTAACGTGGTGTTAAGTTTTCTAAAATTACACTGGTTTGAACCACTTAAAACAGTGGAGTTAAAATATCTTACATGGAAGGTGGTCATGTTATTAGCCTTGGCTTCGGCTAGGCGAGTGTCGGAATTAGCGGCTTTGTCACATAAAAGCCCATATTTGGTATTCCATGTGGATAGAGCGGAATTGCAGACCCGTCCTCAATTCCTACCAAAAGTGGTCTCATCTTTTCATATGAACCAACCTATTGTGGTGCCTGTGGCTACGCGTGACTTGGAGGATTCCGAGTTACTTGATGTGGTTAGGGCTTTGAACATTTACGTGGCCAGGACGGCTAGAGTCAGGAAAACTGAAGCGCTGTTTGTCCTGTATGCAACCAACAAGATTGGTGCCCCTGCTTCAAAGCAGGCTATTGCTCGCCGGATTTGTAACACGATTCAGCAAGCGCATTCTATGGCTGGATTGCAGTTACTGAAATCAGTCAAGGCCCATTCCACGAGGAAAGTGGGCTCTTCTTGGGCGGCTGCCCGAGGGGTCTCGGCACTACAGCTGTGTCAAGCTGCTACTTGGTCGGGTTCACACACCTTTGCAAAATACTATAAGTTTGATACCCTGGCTGAGGAGGAACTCATGTTTGCTCAATCGGTGCTGCAGAGTCATCCGCACTCTCCCGCCCGTTTTGGAGCATTGGTATAATCCCCATGGTCCTTACGGAGTCCCCAGCATCCTCTAGGACGTTAGAGAAAATAAGATTTTAAACCTACTGGTAAATCTTTTTCTCGTAGTCCGTAGAGGATGCTGGGCGCCCGTCCCAAGTGCGGACTACTTCTGCAATACTTGTATATAGTTATTGCTTCAATAAGGGTTATGTTATAGTTGCATCGGTCCTGCACTGATGCTATGTTGTTTTTTCATACTGATAACTGGGTAGTTTATCACAAGTTATACGGTGTGATTGGTGTGGCTGGTATGAATCTTGCCCTGGATTAACAAAATCCTTTCCTCATACTGTCTGTCTCCTCTGGGCACAGTTTCTCTAACTGTGGCATAGAGGGAGGAGCCAGTGCACACCCAGAACTAAAGTCTTTCTTAAAGTGCCCATGTCTCCTGTGGAGCCCGTCTATCCCCATGGTCCTTACGGAGTCCCCAGCATCCTCTACGGACTACGAGAAAAAGATTTACCGGTAGGTTTAAAATCTTATTTTCTACTTTATTCTTTTCTATCCTAGTTTATTACGACCAACTCTCATCCAAGGAGTTTGATATTCTACTACCTGCATGCAATTTAAATTGCTTAAATTGTTTATATGGTTGATTTGTCCTTCACAATCCATAATCTGCAACTTGGATGTACTTGTGTCATTGAAAATCTTATAATAAAAATGTATATACAGATACTCAACCTGTATATTGAAAAAAAAAAAAGTTATAAGACATATGCATTCAATATTTGAAGAAACAAAATAAAATAAAGCTATCTATTGGGTTTCACTAACAAGCACATTGGAAGACTTGACTACTGTTAAAAGACATGCATTACATGGTATAGAGCCACAAACCACAATGTAGTAAAATAAAAACAAACTTACATGTGTATCAAACCTATGTGAGGCTTACATTGATAGTGCAAGATCAACACTCTATCAACTGTGCAAACTAGACTGCACATAAATGCCATAAAATTTATCTGAGATTTTAGTAAATAAGGCCCGTTGCTGTCCGGGTCACGCAGCCGTCACGGCCCGCCCCCATACGGTCCGGTCATGTCTGCGTTGTCCTGACTGTGCCCCCAAAATGGCGGCACAACGCCGCTGGCCCGACTCCTCCTGCCCAGTGACCGCCTCTGCCTGTCAATCAGGCAGAGGCGCTCATTGGGCAGAGATGCTGATCGCATCTCTGGCATGTGCCGGTGCACTGCGGCACCAGCACACACGCACTTCAGACCTGATCTCCTGTTGTGTGAATATGCACAGCAGGGATCAGGTCTGAATTAGGCCCTATATACAGCTGTCAGTAAGGCAGGGAGGTGCTGCTGCCAGTGAGGCAGGGATGTGCTGCTGGTAGTGAAGCAGTGATGTGCTGCTGTCAGCGAAGCAGTGCTGTGCTGCTGTCAGCGAGACAGGGATGTGCTGCTGTCAGCGAGGCAGGGATGTGCTGCTGTCAGCGAAGCAGGGATGTGCAGCTGTCAGCGAAGCAGGGATGTGCTGCTGTCAGCGAGGCAGGGATGTGCTGCTGTCAGCGAGGCAGGGATGTGCTGCTGTCAGCGAGGCAGGGATGTGCTGCTATAAGTGAGGTAGGGATGTGCTGCTGTCATTGAAGCAGGAATGTGCTGCTGCAGTGAGGCAGAGATATGCAGCCCACTATCTCCCTATCACCCCTGCCTGAGTCACACACTTTCCCTGTCACCCCTGCCTCAGTTACCCACTATCTCCCAGTCACCGCTGCCTCAGTCAACCACTATATCTGCGATCCCTGCCTCAGTCACCCACTATACCAGTCACCCCTGCTTTAGTCACCCACTGTCACCCTATCACCCCTGCTTCAGTCACCCACTATCCCTGTCAACCCTGCCTCAGTCACCCACTATCTCCCAGTCACCCCTGCCTCAGTCAGCCACTATCCCTGTCACCCCTGCCTCAGTCTCTTACTGTCCCTGTCACCCCTGCCACAGTCATCCACTATCTCCCTATCACCCCTGCCTTAGTCATTTATTATACCTGTCACCCACTTTCTTCCCATACTTACCCGACCCCTTCCTATCACCCCTCCCTCAGTAACCCACTATCTCCCTGTCACCCACTATCTCCCAGTCACCCCGGCCTCAGTCACCCACTATCTCCCACTCATACATGCTTCAGTCACCCACTATCTCCCAGTTATCCCTGCCTCAGTCACCTACTGACACCAGTGCTGACATTTCTGCTGCGGCCTCTCCACTCTCCAGCGTGAACGTCCTGACGACTGAGGAAATCCGCTTCCTAGTTGAGGACTCCGGGAATGAACACTGCCGATATTGCTGTCAGATGACTTTCTACCCAACGGAGGATTTTTGATACTTCCAGCTTTGCCATGCAGTTTCGAGTGCCGCCTTGATGATTTGTGTACACTACCGTGGTGGCGTTGTCAGATTGTACTTGAACAGGCCTGTTCTGTACTAGAGGCAGGGCCAGTGTCAATTAATTGAACACTGCCTGCAATTCCAGAATGTATATCAGGAGGAGAGATTCCTCCCTGGTCCACCGACCCTGGAGAAAGTGTTGCTCCAACACCATGGCCCAGCCCAAAAGACTGGCATCCATTGTCAGGAGGACACAGTTGGAGATCCAGAAGGGATGGCCCCTGCTCAACTGTTGGTCCTGTAGCCACCAGCTCAGTGTCAGACGAACCTCCGGAGTCAAGGAGATCATTTGAGACATCATCCGATGAGGCAGGCCGTCCCACTTGGAGAGGATTAACCTCTGCAGAGGGCGGTAATGAAATTGAGCGTACTCTACCATATCGAAAGCCGACACCATGAGGTCTAGTACTTCGCTGTGTGTATCAACACTCTTGGGCGAGAGAGGACGATACTGTCCTGAATTTTCAGGACTTTCTCTGGAGACAGAAACAATTGTTGGCTGTGTGTGTCCAGCAGTGCCCCTAGGTGCACAATGTTCCGAGCAGGGACCAGCGAGGACTTTTTTCAGTTGATGAGCCACCCGTGGACTTTTAGGAATTGGACTGCCAGTTCCAGATAACTGTGGAGAACCTCTTGGGAGTTCACCAGGATCAGCAAGTCGTCCAGATTTGGCAGGATCCTGATTCTCTGATGGTGAAGGGTCGTCATCACGGCCATGACCTTGGTGAATATCCGAGGTGCCGTGGCCAAACCAGAAGGCAGGACTTGAAATCCAAAAACAAACCAGGCACAACACTGCTTAGCTTCCATCATCAGATGAGATTGGACCAGTGGGGTAACTACTGCCTCCGCAGTCCTCGCGGTGGCTTGGGGGCGAGGGGCTGCGGGTGCGCCACTGATTTACAACAGACTGACATGCGGACGAGCGTCCGCATGTCAGTCTGCAGTCTCCTTCCCTCCGCCGCTTTTTGGAGGGACACGGAGGGCACACAGCGCGCCTCCCTGTGTCCCTCCTGCTGCATCATCTCCGGCGGCCGCGGGTCTAATAGGGGGAAGTGCCGTCCGTGAGCTCTAATTGGCTCACAAACCGGCACTTCCCCCTATTAGACCCTATTAGACCCGCGGCCACCGGAGATGATGCAGCAGGAGGGACACAGGAGAGACGAGCTGTGCCCTCCATGTCCCTCCAAAAAGCGACGGCGGGGGGGGCGGTAAATATCTGTCACTGGGGGCATATATGGCACGGGGGGGGGAGGGAGGAATATCTGGCACTGGGGCATTTCTGGCACTGGGGGGAATATCTGGCACTGGGGGCATATCTGGCACTGGGGGGGATATCTGGCACTGGGGCATATATGGCACTGGGGGGGAATATCTGGCACTGGGGGCATATATGGCACTGGGGGGGGTATCTGGCACTGGGGGCATATATGGCATGGGGGGCATATATGGCACTGGGGGGAATATCTGGCACTGGGGGCATATATGGCACTGGGGGGGAATATCTGGCACTGGGGGCATATGTGTACCTGGCACATGGGGACGACGACTATATTTGGCACTAAGGCATGTAAGTACCTGGCACCGTGGGGGAATATCTGGCACTGGGGACATATGTGGCACTGGGAGCACAGCCCTAGCAACAAGGACTACCTCCTAGCAACGAGCATGACACCCAGTGCATGAAACATCTGGCAACGAGCATGACACCCAGTGCATGAAACACCTGGCAACGAGCATGACACCCAGTGCATGAAACCCCTGGCAACGAGCATGACACCCTGAGCATGAAAACCCCTGGCACCGTGCATGGAACCAAGAGCATGAAACCCCTGGCAACGAGCATGACACCCAGTGCATGAAACCCCTGACAACGAGCAGGTAATTGAAAAGTAATTAGAAGCCTTACTGTAGGACTTAATGTGTAATGGGCATTACGGTGTGTGGCATAATGTATCACGGACATTGCGGTGTGTGTCATAATGTGTCGCAGGCATTACGGTGTATGGTATACTATATCGCGGGCATTGTGATATGTGGTATAATGTCTCAGGGTCATTGCAGTGTGTGGCATAATGTATCACGGACATTGCGGTGTGTGTCATAATGTGTCAGGCATTACGGTGTGTGGTATACTATATCACGGGCATTGTGGTATGTGGTATAATGTCTCAGGGTCATTGCAGTGTGGCATAATACATAACGGGCATTGCGATGTGTGGCATAGGGTATAACGGGCAGGGCATTGCGGTATGTGTCACAGGCATTACGGTGTATGGTATACTATATCACGGGCATTGTGGTATAATGTCTCAAGGTCATTGCAGTGTGTGGCATAATGTGTCACAGGCATTGTATGTGCTATAATGTATCGGGCATTGCAGTGTGTGGCATAATGTATCACGGACATTGCGGTGTGTGTCATAATGTGTCACAGACATTGTATGTGCTATAATGTATCAGGGGCATTGCAGTGTGTAGCATAATGTATAACGGGCATTGCGATTCCTGTCATAATGTGTCACAGGCATTACGGTGTGTGGCATAATGTGTCACAAACATTACGGTGTGTGGCATAATGTGTCGGGGGCATTACAGTGTGTGCATATTGTGTCGTGCATTATTGTGTGCGGCATAATGTCTAAGGGCCATTGCAGTATGTGGCATAATGTATACTGGGCATTACTATAAGGAGGAAAAATGACAAATAATGTAAGGGGCATGAATCAGGATTATTTTTCTTTCCTGTGGTGGCCAACGTATGGGCGTGCAGGTTGCAAAACTGGGGTATAAGGTAGTCTTTTCCTGCAATACCACGCCCCTTTATGCGAAACCACGCCCACTCCAACAAAACCACGCCCCTTTTTTGACGCGCGCGCCTTGGGCGCGCGCATATTTATCCCTTTCTTGCTCCCAATTATGGAGCATGAAGGGGGGGGGGGGGCGCCGAATAATTTTTTGGCTTGGGGGAGAAAAATTTCTAGTTACGCCACTGGATTGGACATATCCAGTGTGATGCGGCTGTAGATGATTTTTGCTGTTTCTAACTTCTACATCAATGAATAAGTTTCAAAATAGAATGCATCAAGAGAACGGTGTTGGTAGTATAAAACTACCTACAGCACCTGGTATTCCCAGGTGGTCTCACATCCAAGAACAAACCAGGCCTAAGATCAGGTGATATTGGGCATATACAGTGTGGTGTGGCTGTAGATGAGTTTAGTGGTTTCTGTTAGAGTTCTTCTACTTCTAACTACTCGTACATAAATGAATAAGCGGACGATTTATTAAACCTGGTGAAATGATAATTTGCATGGTGATAAAGTACCAGCCAATCAGCTCCTAATTGCCATGTCACAGGCTGGGTTTGAAAAATGACAGTTAGGAGCTGACTGGCTGGTACTTTATCACCTTGCACTTTATCAGTTCACCAGGCTTAATAGATCTGCCCCAATGTTTCAAAATGGAATGCATCAAGAGAACGGTGTTGGTATTGTAAAAATACACACAGCTCCTGGTATTTCCTGGTGGTCTCCCATCCAAGTACTAAAACCAGGACCAACACTGCTCAGCTTCCATGATCAGGAGAGATTGGGCAAATCCAGTGTGCTGTGGCTGTAGATGAGCTCGTGGTTTCTGTTAGAGCTCTTCTACTTCTAACTTCTGGTACATAAAAGAATATGTGTAAAAATGAAATGTACAGTACCAAGAAAAGGGTGTTGGTAGTTTAAAAACACCTAAAGCATCTGATAATACATGGATGGGAGACTGCTTGGTAGTAACAAAGTCCAATACTGCTTTGCTTCAAAGATCAAATGAGATTGGGCATATCCAGTGTGGTGTGGCTTTAGATAAGCTTTGTGGTTTCTGTTAGAGCTCTTCTACTTCTAACTACTGGTACATTAATGAATATGTATAAGGTTGTAGTTTATCCAATATCCCTTTACTACCTTACCTCCCCCCCCTCCCCTCCCCTCCTTATAGCTTCCTTTGTTCTCTCCTCCTCGTGTGTGCGTTATTTGTTTTCTCATACGTCCTAGAGGATGCTGGGATCACATTAAGAACCATGGGGTATAGACGGGATCCGCAGGAGACATGGGCACTTTAAGACTTTCAAAGGGTGTGAACTGTCTCCTCCCTCTATGCCCCTCCTCCAGACTCCAGTTTTAGAATTGTGCCCAGTGAGACTGGATGCACTACAGGGGAGCTCTACTGAGTTTCTCTGAAAAGACTTATGTTAGTTTTTCTTATTTTCAGGGAGGCTGCTGGCAACAGTCTCCCTGCTTCGTGGAACTTAGGGGAGAGAAGTATGACCAACTTCTAGTGAGTTCAATAGCTCTGCTTCTGGCTGACAGGACACCATTAGCTCCTGAGGGTGCTGATCGCTGGGTACGCCTAGATGCCCACTCCCGTAGCCTGCCATCACCCCCTTACAGAGCCAGAAGTCAGAAGACAGGCGAGTAGCAGAAGAACAGAAGACTTCTTCTCCAGTGACGGCATTCTGAGGTACCACGCAGCGAGCGGAATGCTGTGCGCCATGCTTCCACACAAACACAGGCACTGCAGGGTGCACTGCAGGCGACGTCAGATGCCAATTTGGGTCGACATAGGAATCAGTATCCGAGTCAGTATCAGTGTGTAGTAACATTTTTGCGGGCCTGAGGGAAAAGAAGCATAGCCATGAACATCACATCTATTCTCTACGTCTGTGTCTGGGACACAGATTTATCCAACCTCACTCTGATATTATTGAAACTTTCACCCAGTCAATTATTGGTGGTGCCAACAGGGCCACCATCATATGTCTGCATTCCTAATATAGTTTCCTCTTGGGAAAAACATTCAGCCACCGACATGTTGACACACATGTACCAAGTACCCACAGACACATCGGCTTATGGGGGATAGACCTACAGTAAATCTGTCAGAGGGACAGAGAGGATTTTTCAGCTCACAACCCAGCGACAAAAGTACACAGTCTGGGAAATAATAAACTCTATAGTGATAGACTTGTAACGCTCTATAGATGTGCTGGTGAGGTGAGGAAGAAGCCCCGCCGCTGTAATGGCACGCTTCTGTCCCGCTCAGAAACAAATAATTAATTACGCTGGCGGGGTAAGGACAGTGCCCAGGCACTAATGTCCACTTTTGCCAGCCTTTTGTGAGGAATTTATGCTGCCCAGGGTGCCCCCCCCCCACCCACCCACATGCCCTGCACCCTGCAGTGCCTGTGTTTGTGTGGAAGCATGGCGCACAGCATTCCGCTCGCTGCGTGGTACCTCAGAATGCCGTCACTGGAGAAGAAGTCTTCTGTTCTTCTGCTACTCGCCTGTCTTCTGACTTCTGGCTCTGTAAGGGGGTGATGGCAGGCTACGGGAGTGGGCATCTAGGCGTACCCAGCGATCAGCACCCTCAGGAGCTAATGGTGTCCTGTCAGCCAGAAGCAGAGCCATTGAACTCACTAGAAGTTGGTCATACTTCTCTCCCCTAAGTTCCACGAAGCAGGGAGACTGTTTCCAGCAGCCTCCCTGAAAATAAGAAAAACTAACATAAGTCTTTTCAGAGAAACTCAGTAGAGCTCCCCTGTAGTGCATCCAGTCTCACTGGGCACAATTCTAAAACTGGAGTCTGGAGGAGGGGCATAGAGGGAGGAGACAGTTCACACCCTTTGAAAGTCTTAAAGTGCCCATGTCTCCTGCGGATCCCGTCTATACCCCATGGTTCTTAATGTGATCCCAGCATCCTCTAGGACGTATGAGAAAACAAATAACGCACACACGAGGAGGAGAGAACAAAGGAAGCTATAAGGAGGGGAGGGGAGGGGAGGGGGAGGTAAGGTAGTAAAGGGATATTGGATAAACTACAACCTTATACATATTCATTAATGTACCAGTAGTTAGAAGTAGAAGAGCTCTAACAGAAACCACAAAGCTTATCTAAAGCCACACCACACTGGATATGCCCAATCTCATTTGATCTTTGAAGCAAAGCAGTATTGGACTTTGTTACTACCAAGCAGTCTCCCATCCATGTATTATCAGATGCTTTAGGTGTTTTTAAACTACCAACACCCTTTTCTTGGTACTGTACATTTCATTTTTACACATATTCTTTTATGTACCAGAAGTTAGAAGTAGAAGAGCTCTAACAGAAACCACGAGCTCATCTACAGCCACAGCACACTGGATTTGCCCAATCTCTCCTGATCATGGAAGCTGAGCAGTGTTGGTCCTGGTTTTAGTACTTGGATGGGAGACCACCAGGAAATACCAGGAGCTGTGTGTATTTTTACAATACCAACACCGTTCTCTTGATGCATTCCATTTTGAAACATTGGGGCAGATCTATTAAGCCTGGTGAACTGATAAAGTGCAAGGTGATAAAGTACCAGCCAGTCAGCTCCTAACTGTCATTTTTCAAACCCAGCCTGTGACATGGCAATTAGGAGCTGATTGGCTGGTACTTTATCACCATGCAAATTATCATTTCACCAGGTTTAATAAATCGTCCGCTTATTCATTTATGTACGAGTAGTTAGAAGTAGAAGAACTCTAACAGAAACCACTAAACTCATCTACAGCCACACCACACTGTATATGCCCAATATCACCTGATCTTAGGCCTGGTTTGTTCTTGGATGTGAGACCACCTGGGAATACCAGGTGCTGTAGGTAGTTTTATACTACCAACACCGTTCTCTTGATGCATTCTATTTTGAAACTTATTCATTGATGTAGAAGTTAGAAACAGCAAAAATCATCTACAGCCGCATCACACTGGATATGTCCAATCCAGTGGCGTAACTAGAAATTTTTCTCCCCCAAGCCAAAAAATTCTTCGGCGCCCCCCCCCCCCCTTCATGCTCCATAATTGGGAGCAAGAAAGGGATAAAAAGGCGCGCACGTCAAAAAAGGGGCGTGGTTTTGTTGGAGTGGGCGTGGTTTCGCATAAAGGGGCGTGGCATTGCAGGAAAAGACTACCTTATACCCCAGTTTTGCAACCTGCACGCCCATACGTTGGCCACCACAGGAAAGAAAAATAATCCTGATTCATGCCCCTTACATTATTTGTCATTTTTCCTCCTTATAGTAATGCCCAGTATACATTATGCCACATACTGCAATGGCCCTTAGACATTATGCCGCACACAATAATGCACGACACAATATGCACACACTGTAATGCCCCCGACACATTATGCCACACACCGTAATGTCTGTGACACATTATGCCACACACCGTAATGCCTGTGACACATTATGACAGGAATCGCAATGCCCGTTATACATTATGCTACACACTGCAATGCCCCTGATACATTATAGCACATACAATGCCTGTGACACATTATGCCACACACTGCAATGACCTTGAGACATTATACCACAATGCCTGTGATATAGTATACCATACACCGTAATGCCTGTGACACATACCGCAATGCCCTGCCCGTTATACCCTATGCCACACATCGCAATGCCCGTTATGTATTATGCCACACTGCAATGACCCTGAGACATTATACCACATACCACAATGCCCGTGATATAGTATACCACACACCGTAATGCCTGACACATTATGACACACACCGCAATGTCCGTGATACATTATGCCACACACTGCAATGACCCTGAGACATTATACCACATATCACAATGCCCGCAATATAGTATACCATTCACCGTAATGCCTGCGACACATTATGACACACACCGCAATGTCCGTGATACATTATGCCACACACCGTAATGCCCATTACACATTAAGTCCTACAGTAAGGCTTCTAATTACTTTTCAATTACCTGCTCGTTGTCAGGGGTTTCATGCACTGGGTGTCATGCTCGTTGCCAGGGGTTTCATGCTCTTGGTTCCATGCACGGTGCCAGGGGTTTTCATGCTCAGGGTGTCATGCTCGTTGCCAGGGGTTTCATGCACTGGGTGTCATGCTCGTTGCCAGGTGTTTCATGCACTGGGTGTCATGCTCGTTGCCAGATGTTTCATGCACTGGGTGTCATGCTCGTTGCTAGGAGGTAGTCCTTGTTGCTAGGGCTGTGCTCCCAGTGCCACATATGTCCCCAGTGCCAGATATTCCCCCACGGTGCCAGGTACTTACATGCCTTAGTGCCAAATATAGTCGTCCCCCCCATGTGCCAGGTACACATATGCCCCCAGTGCCAGATATTCCCCCCCAGTGCCATATATGCCCCCAGTGCCAGATATTCCCCCCAGTGCCATATATGCCCCCCGTGCCATATATGCCCCCAGTGCCAGATACCCCCCCCAGTGCCATATATGCCCCCAGTGCCAGATATTCCCCCCCAGTGCCATATATGCCCCAGTGCCAGATATCCCCCCCAGTGCCAGATATGCCCCCAGTGCCAGATATTCCCCCCAGTGCCAGAAATGCCCCAGTGCCAGATATTTCTCCCTCCCCCCCGTGCCATATATGCCCCCAGTGACAGATATTTACCCACCCCCCGCCGTCGCTTTTTGGAGGGACACGGAGGGCACAGCTCGTCTCTCCTGTGTCCCTCCTGCTGCATCATCTCCGGCGGCCGCGGGTCTAATAGGGGGAAGTGCCGGTTCGTGAGCCAATTAGAGCTCACGGACGGCACTTCCCCCTATTAGACCCGCGGCCGCCGGAGATGATGCAGCAGGAGGGACACAGGGAGGCGCGCTGTGTGCCCTCCGTGTCCCTCCAAAAAGCGGCGGAGGGAAGGAGACTGCAGACTGACATGCGGACGCTCGTCCGCATGTCAGTCTGTTGTAAATCAGTGGCGCACCCGCAGCCCCTCGCCCCCAAGCCACCGCGAGGACTGCGGGGGCAGTAGTTACGCCACTGGTCCAATCTCATCTGATGATGGAAGCTAAGCAGTGTTGTGCCTGGTTTGTTTTTGGATTTCAAGTCCTGCCTTCTGGTTTGGCCACGGCACCTCGGATATTCACCAAGGTCATGGCCGTGATGACGACCCTTCACCATCAGAGAATCAGGATCCTGCCAAATCTGGATGACTTGCTGATCCTGGTGAACTCCCAAGAGGTTCTCCACAGTTATCTGGAAC